>NW_027510962.1:0-29524 GCF_048772815.1 Callospermophilus lateralis
CAAGCAGAGACTGCCGAAATACACTTTCATTTGAAAGATGTACCAAGCTTCCAAAAAAGTACTGGTTTTCTGAAATCTCGGCAATTTTTTTTCCCCCAATCTTCATGATTCTCTGTGGTAATGATCAATTCAATAAGCCCACTTAGCTGCCCAATTTTCATTCTTCTTGCTTGAAGCGTTCGTTTCCAGTGACACTTTGAATTTTTAGGTTTCACTCTGTTTTCTCCTATATAGATAGATGTGTTTGGAACTCTAAATCAAACACGGTTTGTGCTAGCTTTTTGAAACTTCACAAAATAAAGTAGTTCTAAGTTCTGTCTCTATGGTTTGTTTCCTCTTGAAGTAGCCACAAGCAGAGACTGCGTAAGACACTTTCATTGGAAAGGTGTGCCAAGCTTCCAAAAAACTACTGGTTTTCTGAATAGTCGGCAAATATTTTTTCATCCGATCCTGATGATTCTTGTGGTAATGATCAGTTCATTAAGTCCACTTAGCTGCCCAATATTCACTCTTCTAGAATGAAGCGTTCGTTACCAGTAACAGTTTGAGTTTTTTCGTTTCACTTTGTTTTCTCCCACATAGAGAGATGTCTTTGGAACTCTGAATCAAACACGGTTTGTGCTAGCTCCTTGAAACTTGACAAAATAAAGTAGTTCTAAGTTCTATCTCTATGGTTTGTTTCCTCTTGAAGTACCCCAACAGAACTGCCGAAAGACACTTTCATTTCAAAGGTGTGCCAAGCTTCCAAAAAACTGCTGGATTTCCGAAATCTCGGCTAATTTTTTTTCACCCAATCTTCATGATTCTCTGTGGTAATGATCAATTCAATAAGTATTCTTAGCTGAAAATTTTCAGTCTTCTTGCTTGAAGCGTTAGTTTCCAGTAACACTTTGAATTTTTAGGTTTCACTCTTTTCTCCTATATAGATAGATGTGTTTGGAACTCTAAATCAAACACGGTTTGTGCTAGCTTTTTGAAACTTCACAAAATAAAGTAGTTCTAAGTTCTGTCTCTATGGTTTGTTTCCTCTTTAAGTAGCCACAAGCAGAAAATGCGTAAGGCACTTTCAGTGGAAAGGTGTGCCAAGCTTCCAAAATACTACTGGTTTTCTGAATAATCGGCAAATATTTTTTCATCCGATTATGATGATTCTTGTGGTAATGATCAGTTCACTAAGTCCACTTAGCTGCCCAATATTCACTCTTCTAGAATGAAGCGTTCGTTACCAGTAACAGTTTGAGTTTTTTCGTTTCACTTTGTTTTCTCCCACATAGAGAGATGTCTTTGGAACTCTGAATCAAACACGGTTTGTGCTAGCTCCTTGAAATTGACAAAATAAAGTAGTTCTAAGTTCTATCTCTATGGTTTGTTTCCTCTTGAAGTACCCCAACAGAACTGCCGAAAGACACTTTCATTTCAAAGGTGTGCCAAGCTTCCAAAAAACTGCTGGATTTCTGACATCTCAGCAAATATTTTTTAACCCAATCTAGATGATTCTCTGTGGTAATGATCAGTTCACTAAGTCCACTTAGCTGCCCAATTTTCACTATTCTTGCTTGAAGCGTTCGTTTCCAGTAACACTTCGAATTTTTAGGTTTCACTCTATTTCCTCCTATATAGATAGATGTGGTTGGAAGTCTAAATCAAACACGGTTTGTGCTAGCTCCTTGAAACTTGACAAAATAAAGTAGTTCTACGTTCTGTCTTTGTGGTTTGTTTCCTCTTGAATTACCCCAACCAGAGACTGTCGAAAGACACTTTCATTTGAAAGGTGTGCCAAGCTTCCAAAAAAGTACAGGTTTTTTGAAATCTCGGCAAATTTTTTTTCACCCAACCTTCATGATTCTCTGTGGTAATGATCAATTCAATAAGTCCACTTAGCTCCCCAATTTTCATTCTTGTTGCTTGAAGCGTTCGTTTCCAGTGACACTTTGAATTTTTAGGTTTCAAGCTGTTTTCTCCTATATAGATAGATGTGTTTGGAACTCTAAATCAGACAGGGTTTGTGCTAGCTTTTGAAACTTCACAAAATACAGTAGTTATAAGTTCTGTCTCTATGGTTTGTTTCCTCTTGAAGTAGCCACAAGCAGAGACTGCGTATGACACTTTCATTGGAAAGGTGTACCAAGCTTCCAAAAACTACTGGTTTTCTGAATAGTCGGCAAATATTTTTTCATCCGATCCTGATGATTCTTGTGGTAATGATCAGTTCACTAAGTCCACTTAGCTGCCCAATATTCATTCTTCTAGGATGAAGCATTCGTAACAAGTAACAGTATGAGTTTTAACGTTTCACTCTGTTTCTTCCATATAGATAGATGTGGTTTGGAACTCTGAATCAAACACGGTTTTTGCTAGCACCTTGAAACTTGTCAAAATAAAATAGTTCTAAGTTCCATCTCTCTGGTTTTTTTTTTTCTTGAAGTACCCCAACAGAGACTGCCGAAAGACACTTTCATTTCAAAGGTGTGCCAAGCTTCCAAAAAACTGCTGGATTTCTGAAATCTCAGCAAATATCTTTTCACCCAATCTAGATGATTCTCCGTGGTAATGATCAGTTCACCAAGTCCACTTAGCTGCCCAATTTTCACTCTTCTTGCTTGAAGCGTTCGTTTCCAGTAACACTTTGAATTTTTAGTTTTCACTCTGTTTCCTCCTATATAGATAGATGTGGTTGGAAGTCTAAATCAAACACGGTTTGTGCTAGCTCCATGAAACTTGACAAAATAAAGTAGTTCTAAGTTCTGTCTTTGTGGTTTGTTTCCTCTTGAATTACCCCAAGCAGAGACTTCCGAAAGACACTTTCATTTCAAAGGTGTGCCAAGCTTCCAAGAAAGTACTGGTTTTCTGAAATCTCGGCAAATATTTTGTCACCCAATCTTTATGATTCTCTGTGGTAATGATCAATTCAATAAGTCCACTTAGCTGCCCAATTTTCATTCTTCTTGCTCGAAGCGTTCGTTTCCACTGACACTTTGAATTTTTAGGTTTCACGCTGTTTTCTCCTATATAGATAGATGTGTTTGGAACTCTAAATCAAACACGGTTTGTGCTAGCTTTTTGAAACTTCACAAAATACAGTAGTTCTAAGTTCTGTCTCTATGGTTTGTTTCCTCTTGAAGTAGCCACAAGCAGAGACTGCATATGACACTTTCATTGGAAAGGTGTGCGAAAGCTTCCTAAAAACTACTGGTTTTCTGAATAGTCGGCAAATATTTTTTCATCCGATCCTGATGATTCTTGTGGTAATGATCAGTTCACTAAGTCCACTTCGCTGCCCAATATTCACTCTTCTAGGATGAAGCGTTCGTTACCAGTAACACTTTGAGTTTTACGTTTCACTCTGTTTTCTCCCATATAGATAGATGTGTTTGGAACTCTGAATCAAACACGGTTTGTGCTAGCTTCTTGAAACTTGACAAAATAAAGTAGTTCTAAGTTCTATCTCTATGGTTTGTTTCCTCTTGAAGTACCCCAACAGAGACTGCCAAAAGACACTTTCATTTCAAAGGTGTGCCAAGCTTCCGAAAAACTGCTGGATTTCTGAAATCTCGGCAAATATTTTTTCACCCAATCTAGATGATTCTCTGTGGTAATGATCAGTTCACTAAGTCCACTTAGCTGCCCAATTTTCACTCTTCTTTCTTGAAGCGTTCCTTTCCAGTAACACTTCGAATTTTTAGGTTTCACTCTGTTTCCTCCTATATAGATAGATGTGGTTGGAAGTCTAAATCAAACACAGTTTGTGCTAGATCCTTGAAACTTGACAAAATAAAGTAGTTCTAAGTTCTGTCTTTGTGGTTTGTTTCCTCTTGAAGTAGCAACAAGCAGAGACTGCGTAAGACACTTTCTTTGGAAAGGTGTGCCAAGCTTCCAAAAAACTAATGGTTTCCTGAATAGTCGGCAAATATTTTTTCATCCGATTCTGATGATTGTTGTGGTAATGATCAGTTCACTAAGTCCACTTAGCTGCACAATATTCACTCTTCTAGGATGAAGCGTTCGTTACCAGTAACAGTTTGAGTTTTTACGTTTCACTCTGTTTTCTCCCATATAGATAGATGTGTTTGGAACTCTGAATCAAACACGGTTTGTGCTAGCTCCTTGAAACTTGACAAAATAAAGTAGTTCTAAGTTCTATCTCTATGGTTTGTTTCCTCTTGAAGTACCCCAACAGAGACTGCCAAAAGACACTTTCATTTCAAAGGTGTGCCAAGCTTCCAAAAAACTGCTGGATTTCTGAAATCTCGGCAAATATTTTTTCACCCAATCTAGATGATTCTCTGTGGTAATGCTCAGTTCACTAAGTCCACTTAGCTGCCCAATTTTCACTCTTCTTGCTTGAAGCGTTCGTTCCAGTAACACTTCGAATTTTTAGGTTTCACTCTGTTTCCTCCTATATAGATAGATGTGGTTGGAAGTCTAAATCAAACATGGTTTGTGCTAGCTCCTTGAAACTTGACAAAATAAAGTAGTTCTAAGTTCTGTCTTTGTGGTTTGTTTCCTCTTGAATTACCCCAAGCAGAGACTGCCGAAAGACACTTTCATTTCAAAGGTGTGCCAAGCTTCCAAAAAAGTACTGGTTTTCTGAAATCTCGGCAAATTTTTTTTCACCCAATCTTCATGATTCTCTGTGGTAATGATCAATTCAATAAGTCCACTTAGCTGCCCAATTTTCATTCTTTTTGCTTGAAGCGTTAGTTTCCAGTGACACTTTGAATTTTTAGGTTTCACTCTGTTTTCTCTAATATAGATAGATGTTTTTGGAACTCTAAATCAAACATGGTTTGTGCTAGCTTTTTGAAACTTCACAAAATAAAGTAGTTCTAAGTTCTGTATCTATGGTTTGTTTCCTCTTGAAGTAGCCACAAGCAGAGACTGCGTAAGATACTTTTATTTGAAAGGTATGACAAGCTTGCAAAAAACTACTGGTTTTCTGAATAGTCGGCAAATATTTTTTCATCCGATCCTGATGATTCTTGTGGTAATGATCAGTTCACTAATTCCAATTTGCTGCCCAATATTCACTCTTCTAGAATGAAGCATTCGTAACCAGTAACAGTATGAGTTTTTACGTTTCACTCTGTTTCTCCCGTATAGATAGATGTGGTTTGGAACTCTGAATCGAACAAGGTTTGTGCTAGCTCCTTGAAACTTGACAATATAAAGTAGTTCTAAGTTCTATCTCTATGGTTTGTTTCCTCTTGAAGTACCCCAACAGAGACTGCCGAAAGACACTTTCATTTCAAAGGTGTGCCAAGCTTCCAAAAAACTGCTGGATTTCTGACATCTCGGCAAATATTTTTTCACCCAATCTAGATGATTCTCTGTGGTAATGATCAGTTCACTAAGTCCACTTAGCTGCCCAATTTTCACTCTTCTTGCTTGAAGCGTTCCTTTCCAGTAACACTTCGAATTTTTAGGTTTCACTCTGTTTCCACCTATATAGATAGATGTGGTTGGAAGTCTAAATCAAACACGGTTTGTGCTAGCTCCTTGAAACATGACAAAATAAAGTAGTTCTACGTTCTGTCTTTGTGGTTTGTTTCCTCTTGAATTACCCCAAGCAGAGACTGCCGAAAGACATATTCATTTCAAAGGTGTGCCAAGCTTCCAAAAAAGTACTGGTTTTTTGAAATCTCGGCAAATTTTTTTTCACCCAACCTTCATGATCCTCTGTGGTAATGATCAATTCAATAAGTCCAATTAGCTCCTAAATTTTCATTCTTCTTGCTTGAAGCGTTCGTTTCCAGTGACACTTTGAATTTTAGGTTTCAAGCTGTTTTCTCCTATATAGATAGATGTCTTTCGAACTCTAAATCAAACACGGTTTGTGCTAGATCCTTGAAACTTCACAAAATACAATAGTTATAAGTTCTGTCTCTATGGTTTGTTTCCTCTTGAAGTAGCCACAAGCAGAGACTGCGTATGACACTTTCATTGGAAAGGTGTACCAAGCTTCCAAAATCTACTGGTTTTCTGAATAGTCGGCAAATATTTTTTCATCCGATCCTGATGATTCTTGTGGTAATGATCAGTTCACTATGTCCACTTCGCTGCCCAATATTCACTCTTCTAGGATGAAGCGTTCCTTACCAGTAACAGTTTGAGTTTTTACGTTTCACTCTGTTTTTTCCCATATAGATAGATGTGTTTGGAACTCTGAATCAAACACGGTTTGTGGTAGCTCCTTGAAACTTGACAATATAAAGTAGCTCTAAGTTCTATCTCTATGGTTTGTTTCCTCTTGAAGTACTCCAACAGAGACTGCCGAAAGACACTTTCATTTCAAAGGTGTGCCAAGCTTCCAAAAAACTGCTGGATTTCTGAAATCTCGGCAAATATTTTTTCACCCAATCTAGATGATTCTCTGTGGTAATGATCAGTTCACCAAGTCCACTTAGCTGCCCAATTTTCACTCTTCTTGCTTGAAGCGTTCGTTTCCAGTAACACTTCGAATTTTTAGGTTTCACTCTGTTTCCTCCTATATAGATAGATGTGCTTGGAAGTCTAAATCAAACACGGTTTGTGCTAGCTCCTTGAAACTTGACAAAATAAAGTAGTTCTAAGTTCTGTCTTTGTGGTTTGTTTCCTCTTGAATTACCCCAAGCAGAGACTGCCGAAAGACACTTTCATTTCAAAGGTGTGCCAAGCTTCCAAAAAAGTACTGGTTTTCTGAAATCTCTGCAAATTTTTTTTCACCCAATCTTCATGATTCTCTGTGGTAATGATCAACTCAATAAGTACACTTAGCTGCCCAATTTTCATTCTTCTTGCTTGAAGCATTCGTTTCCAGTGACACTTTGAATTTTTAGGTTTCACTCTGTGTTCTCCTATATAGATAGATGTGTTTGGAACTCTAAATCAAACACGGTTTGTGCTAGCTTTTTGAAACTTCACAAAATAAAGTAGTTCTAAGTTCTGTCTCTATGGTTTGTTTCCTCTTGAAGTAGCCACAAGCAGAGACTGCGTAAGACACTTTCATTGGAAAGGTGTGCCAAGCTTCCAAAAAACTACTGGTTTTCTGAATAGTCGGAAATATTTTTTCATTCGATCCTGATGATTCTTGTGGTAATGATCAGTTCACTAAGTCCACTTAGCTGCCCAATATTCACTTTTCTATGATGAAGCATTCGTTACCAGTAACAGATTGAGTTTTTACATTTCACTGTGTTTTCTCCTATATAGATAGATGTGTTTGGAACTCTGAATCAAACACGGTTTGTGCTAGCTCTTTGAAACTTGACAAAATAAAGTAGTTCTAAGTTCTATCTCTATGGTTTGTTTCCTCTTGAAGTACCCCAACAGAGACTGCCGAAAGACACTTTCATTTCAAAGGTGTGCGAAGCTTCCAAAAACCTGCTGGATTTCTGAAATCTTGGCAAATATTTTTTCACCCAATCTAGATGATTCTCTGTGGTAATGATCAGGTCACTAAGTCCACTTAGCTGCCCAATTTTCACTCTTCTTGCTTGAAGCGTTCCTTTCCAGTAACACTTCGAATTTTTAGGTTTCACTCTGTTTCCTCCTATATAGATAGATGTGGTTGGAAGTCTAAATCAAACACAGTTTGTGCTAGATCCTTGAAACTTGACAAAGTAAAGTAGTTCTAAGTTCTGTCTTTGTGGTTTGTTTCCTCTTGAATTACCCCAAGCAGAAACTGCCGAAAGACACTTTCATTTCAAAGGTGTGCCAAGATTCCAGAAAAGTACTGGTTTTCTGAAATCTCGGCAAATTTTTTTCACCCAATCTTCCTGATTCTCTCTGGTAACGATGAATTCCATAAGTCCACTTAGCTGCCCAATTTTCATTCTTCTTGCTTGAAGCGTTCATTTCCAGTGACACTTTGAATTTTTAGGTTTCACTCTGTTTTCTCTTATATAGATAGATGTGTTTGGAACTCTGAATCAAACACGGTTTGTGCTAGCTCCTTGAAACTTGACAAAATAAAGTAGTTCTGAGTTCTATCTCTATGGTTTGTTTCCTCTTGAAGTACTCCAACAGAGACTGCCGAAAGACACTTTCATTTCAAAGGTGTGCCAAGCTTCCAAAAACTGCTGGATTTCTGAAATCTCGGCAAATATTTTTTCACCCAATCGAGATGATTCTCTGTAGTAATGATCAGTTCACTTAGTCCACTTAGCTACCCAATTTTCACTCTTCTTGCTTGAAGCGTTCGTTTCCAGTGACACTTCGAATTTTTAGGTTTCACTCTGTTTTCTCCTATATAGATAGATGTGGTTGGAAATCTAAATCAAAAATGGTCTGTGGTAGCTCCTTGAAACTTGACAAAATAAAGTAGTTCTAAGTTCTATCTCTATGGTTTGTTTCCTATTGAAGTACACCAACAGAGACTGCCGAAATAGACTTTCATTTCAAAGGTGTGCCAAGCTTCCAAAAAAGTACTGGTTTTCTGAAATCTCGGCAAATTTTTTTTCACCCAATCTTCATGATTTTCTGTGGTAACGATCAATAAGTCCACTTAGCTGTCCAATTTTCATTGCTCTTGCTTGAAGCGTTCGTTTCCAGTGACGCTTTGAATTTTTAGGTTTCACTCTGTTTTCTCCTATATAGATAGATGTGTTTGGAACTCTAAATCAAACACGGTTTGTGCTAGCTTTTTGAAACTTCACAAAATAAAGTAGTTCTAAGTTCTGTCTCTATGGTTTGTTTCCTCTTGAAGTAGCCAAAAGCAGAGACTGCGTAAGACACTTTAATTGGAAAGGTGTGCCAAGCTTCCAAAAAACTAGTGGTTTTCTGAATAGTCGGCAAATATTTTTTCAGCCGATCCTTATGATTCTTGTGGTAAAGATCACTTCACTAAGTCCACATAGCTGCCCAATATTCACTCTTCTAGGATGAAGCGTTCGTTACCAGTAACAGTTTGAGTTTTTTCGTTTCACTCTGTTTTCTCCCATAGAGATAGATATGTTTGGAACTCTGAATCAAACACGGTTTGTACTAGCTAATTGAAACTTGACATAATAAAGTAGTTCTAAGTTCTATCTCTATGGTTTGTTTCCTCTTGAAGTACCCCAACCGAGACTGCCGAAAGACACTTTCATTTCAAAGTTGTGCCAAGCTTCCAAAAAACTGCTGGATTTCTGAAATCTCGGCAAATATTTTTTGACCCAATCTAGATGATTCTCTGTGGTAATGATCAGTTCACTAAGTCCAATTAGCTGCCCAACTTTCACTCTTCTTGCTTGAAGCGTTCATTTCCAGTAACACTTCGAGTTTTTAGGTTTCACTCTATTTCCTCCTATATAGATAGATGTGGTTGGAAGGCTAAATCAAACACGGTTTGTGCTAGCTCCTTGAAACTTGACAAAATAAAGTAGTTCTAAGTTCTGTCTTTGTGGTTTGTTTCCTCTTGAATTACCCCAAGCAGAGACTGCCGAAGGACACTTTCATTTCAAAGGTGTGCCAAGCTTCCAAAAAGATACTGGTTTTCTGAAATCTCGGAGAATTTTTTTTTCACCGAATCTTCATGATTTTCTGTGGTAATGATCAATTCAATAAGTCCACTTAGCTGCCCAATTTTCATTCTTCTTGCTTGAAGTGTTCGTTTCCAGTGACACTTTGAATTTTTAGGTTTCACTCTGTTTTCTCCCATATAGATAGATGTGTTTGGAACTCTAAATCAAACACGGTTTTTGCTAGCTATTTGAAACATCACAAAATAAAGTAGTTCTAAGTTCTTTCTCTATGGTTTGTTTCCTCTTGAAGTAGCCACAAGCAGAGACTGCGTAAGACACTTTCATTGGAAAGGTGTGCCAAGTTTCCAAAAAACTACTGGTTTTCTGAAGAACCGGCAAATATTTTTTCATCTGATCCTGATGATTCTTGTGGTAATGATCAGTTCACTAAGTCCACTTCGCTGCCCAATATTCACTCTTCTAGGATGAAGCGTTCGTTAGCAATAACAGTTTGAGTTTTTATGTTTCACTCTGTTTTCTCCCATATAGATAGATGTGTTTGGAACTCTGAATCAAACACGGTTTGTGCTAGCTCCTTGAAACTTGACAAAAAAATGTAGTTCTAAGCTCTATCTCTATGGTTTGTTTCCTCTTGAAGTACCGCAACAGTGACTGCCGAAAGACACTTTCATTTCAAAGGTGTGCCAAGCTTCCAAAAAACTGCTGGATTTCTGAAATCTCGTCTAATATTTTTTCACCCAATCTAGATGATTCTCTGTGGTAATGATCAGTTCACTAAGTCCACTTAGCTGCCTAAATTTCACTCTTCTTTCTTGATGCGTTCGTTTCCAGTAACACTTCGAAATTTTAGGTTTCACTCTATTTCCTCCTATATAGATAGATGTGGTTGGAAGTCTAAATCAAACACGGTTTGTGCTAGCTCCTTGAAACTTGACAAAATAAAGTAGTTCTAAGTTCTGTCTTTGTGGTTTGTTTCCTCTTGAATTACCCCAAGCAGAGACTGCCGAAAGACACTTTCATTTCAAAGGTGTTCCAAGCTTCCAAAAAAGTACTGGTTTTCTGAAATCTCGGCAAATTTTTTTCACCCAATCTTCCTGATTCTCTCTGGTAACGATGAATTCCATAAGTCCACTTAGCTGCCCAAATTTCATTCTTCTTGCTTGAAGCGTTCATTTCCAGTGACACTTTGAATTTTTAGGTTTCACTCTGTTTTCTCCTATATAGATAGATGTGTTCGGAACTCTAAAACAAACACGGTTTGTGCTAGCTTTTGAAACTTCACAAAATAAAGTAGTCGTAAGTTCTTTTTCTATGGTTTGTTTCCTCTTGAAGTAGCCACAAGCAGAGACTGCGTAGGACACATTCATTGGAAAGGTGTGCCAAGCTTCCAGAAAACTACTGGATTTCTGAATAGTCAGCAAATATTTTTTCATCCGATCCTGATGATTCTTGGGGTAATAATCACTTCACTAAGTCCACTTAGCTGCCCAATATTCACTCTTCTAGGATGAAGCGTTCGTTACCAGTAACAGTTTGAGTTTTTACGTTTCACTCTGTTTTCTCTCATATAGATAGATGTGTTTGGAACTCTGAATCAAACACGGTTTGTGCTAGCTTTTTGAAACTTGACAAAATAAAGTACTTCTAAGTTCTATCTCTATGGTTTGTTTCCTCTTGAAATACCCCAACAGAGATTGCCGAAAGACACTTTCATTTCAAAGGTGTGCCAAGATTCCAAAAAACTGCTGGATTTCTTAAATCTCGGCAAATATTTTTTCACCCAATCTTCATGATTCTCTCTGGTAACGATGAATTCCATAAGTCCACTTAGCTGCCCAATTTTCATTCTTCTTGCTTGAAACGTTCATTTCCAGTGACACTTTGAATTTTTAGGTTTCACTCTGTTTTCTCCTATATAGATAGATGTGTTTGGAACTCTAAATCAAACACGGTTTGTGCTAGCTTTTTGAAACTTCACAAAATAAAGAAGTCGTAAGTTCTCTTTCTATGGTTTGTTTCCTCTTGAAGTAGCCACAAGCAGAGACTGCGTAAGACACTTTCATTGGAAAGGTGTGCCAAGCTTCCAAAAAACTACTGGTTTTCTGAATAGTCGGCAAATATTTTTTCATCCGATCCTGATGATTCTTGTGGTAATGATCACTTCACTAAGTCCACTTAGCTGCCCAATATTCACTCTTCTAGGATGAAGCGTTCGTTACCAGTAACAGTTTGAGTTTTTATGTTTCACTCTGTTTTCTCGCATATAGATAGATGTGTTTGGAACTCTGAATCAAACACGGTTTGTGCTAGCTCCTTGAAACTTGAAAAAAAAAGTAGTTCTAAGTTCTGTCTTTATGGTTTGTTTCCTCTTGAAGTACCCCAAAAGAGACTGCCGAAAGACACTTTCATTTCAAAGGTGTGCCATGCTTCCAAAAAATTGCTGGATTTCTGAAATCTCGGCAAATATTTTTTCACCCAATCTAGATGCTTCTCTGTGGTAATGATCAGTTCACTAAGTCCACTTAGCTGCCCAATTTTCACTCTTCTTGCTTGAAGCGTTCGTTTCCAGGAACACTTCGAATTTTTAGGTTTCACTCTGTTTCCTCCTGTATAGATAGATGTGGTTGGAAGTCTAAATGAAACACGGTTTGTGCTAGCTCCTTGAAACTTGACAAAATAAAGTAGTTCTATGTTCTGTCCTTGTGGTTTGTTTAATCTGGAATTACCCCAACAGAAACTGCCGAAAGACACTTTCATTTCAAAGGTGTGCCAAGCTTCCAAAAACTACTGGTTTTCTTACATCTCGGCAAATTATTTTTTCAACCAATCTTCATGATTCTCTGTGGTAAGGATCAATTCAATAAGTCCACTTAGCTGCCCAATTTTCATTCTTCTTGCTTGAAGCGTTCGTTTCCAGTGACACTTTGAATTTTTAGGTTTCACTCTGTTTTCTCCTATATAGATAGATATGTTTGGAACTCTAAATCAAACACGGTTTGTGCTTTCTTTTCAAAACTTCACAAAATAAAGTAGTTCTAAGTTCTGTCTCTATGGTTTGTTTAATCTTGAATTAGCCACAAGCAGAGATTGCGTAAGACACTTTCATTGGAAAGGTGTGCCAAGCTTCCAAAAAACTACTGGTTTTCTGAATAGTCGGCAAATATTTTTTCATCCGATCCTGATGATTCTTGTGGTAATGATCAGTTCACTAAGTCCACTTCGCTGCCCAATATTCACTCTTCTAGGATGAAGCGTTCGTTACCAGTAACACTTTGAGTTTTACGTTTCACTCTGTTTTCTCCCATATAGATAGATGTGTTTGGAACTCTGAATCAAACACGGTTTGTGCTAGCTTCTTGAAACTTGACAAAATAAAGTAGTTCTAAGTTCTATCTCTATGGTTTGTTTCCTCTTGAAGTACCCCAACAGAGACTGCCGAAAGACACTTTCATTTCAAAGGTGTGCCAAGCTTCCGAAAAACTGCTGGATTTCTGAAATCTCGGCAAATATTTGTTCACCCAATCTAGATGATTCTCTGTGGTAATGATCAGTTCACCAAGTCCACTTAGCTGCCCAATTTTCACTCTTCTTGCTTGAATCGTTTGTTTCCAGGAACACTTCGAATTTTTAGGTTTCACTCTGTTTCCTCCTATATAGATAGATGTGGTTGGAAGTCTAAATCAAACACGGTTTCTGCTAGCTCCTTGAAACTTGACAAAATAAAGTAGTTCTATGTTCTGTCTTTGTAGTTTGTTTCCTCTTGAATTACCCCAAGCAGAGACTGCCGAAAGACACTTTCATTTCAAAGGTGTGCCAAGCTTCCAAAAAAGTACTGGTTTTCTGAAATCTCGGCAAATTTTTTTTTCACCCAATCTTCATGATTCTCTGTGGTAATGATCAATTCAGTAAGTCTACTTTGCTGCCCAATTTTCATTCTTCTTGCTTGAAGCGTTCGTTTCCAGTGACACTTTGAATTTTTAGGTTTCACTCTGTTTTCTCCTATATAGATAGATGTGTTTGGAACTCTAAATCAAACACGGTTTGTGCTAGCTTTTGAAACTTCACAAAATAAAGTAGTTCCAAGTTCTGTCTCTATGGTTTGTTTCCTCTTGATGTAGCCACAAGCAGAGACTGCTAAGACACTTTCATTGGAAAATTGTGGCAAGCTTCCAAAAAACTTCTGGTTTTCTGAATAGTCGGCAAATATTTTTTCATCCAATCCTGATGATTCTTGTGGTAATGATCAGTTCACTAAGTCCACTTAGCTGCCCAATATTCACTCTTCTATGATGAAGCGTTCGTTTCCAGTGACACTTCGAATTTTTAGGTTTCACTCTGTTTTCTCCTATATAGATAGATGTGGTTGGAAATCTAAATCAAAAATGGTCTGTGGTAGCTCCTTGAAACTTGACAAAATAAAGTAGTTCTAAGTTCTATCTCTATGGTTTGTTGCCTCTTGAAGTACACCAACAGAGACTGCCGAAATAGACTTTCATTTCAAAGGTGTGCCAAGCTTCCAAAAAAGTACTGGTTTTCTGAAATATCGGCAAATTTTTTTTCACCCAATCTTCATGATTTTCTGTGGTAATGATCAATTCAATAAGTCCACTTAGCTGTCCAATTTTCATTGCTCTTGCTTGAAGCGTTCGTTTCCAGTGACGCTTTGAATTTTTAGGTTTCACTCTGTTTTCTCCTATATAGATAGATGTGTTTGGAAATCTAAATCAAACACGGTTTGTGCTAGCTTTTTGAAACATCACAAAATAAAGTAATTCTAAGTTCTGTCTCTATGGTTTGTTTCCTCTTGAAGTAGCCACAAGCAGAGACTGCGTAAGACACTTTCATTGGAAAGGTGTGCCAAGCTTCCAAAAAACTAGTGGTTTTCTGAATAGTCAGCAAATATTTTTTCAGCCGATCCTTATGATTCTTGTGGTAAAGATCACTTCACTAAGTCCACTTAGCTGCCCAATATTCACTCTTCTAGGATGAAGCGTTCGTTACCAGTAACAGTTTGAGTTTTTACGTTTCACTCTGTATTCTCCCATATAGATAGATGTGTTTGGAACACTGAATCAAACACTGCTTATGCTAGCTTCTTGAAACTTGACAAAATAAAGTAGTTCTAAGTTCTAACTCTATGGTTTGTTTCCTCTTGAAGTACCCCAACAGAGACTGCCGAGAGACACTTTCATTTCAAAGGTGTGCCAAGCTTCCAAAAAACTGCTGGATTTCTGAAATCTCGGCAAATATTTGTTCACCCAATCTAGATGATTCTCTGTGGTAATGATCAGTTCACCAAGTTCACTTAGCTGCCCAATTTTCACTCTTCTTGCTTGAATCGTTTGTTTCCAGGAACACTTCGAAATTTTAGGTTTCACTCTGTTTCCTCCTATATAGATAGATGTGGTTGGAAGTCTAAATCAAACACGGTTTCTGCTAGCTCCTTGAAACTTGACAAATAAAGTAGTTCTATGTTCTGTCTTTGTGGTTTGTTTCCTCTTGAATTACCCCAAGCAGAGACTGCCGAAAGACACTTTCATTTCAAAGGTGTGCCAAGCTTCCAAAAAAGTACTGGTTTTCTGAAATCTCAGCAAATTTTTTTTCACCCAATCTTCATGATTCTCTGTGATAATGATCAATACAATAAGTCCACTTTGCTGCCCAATTTTCATTCTTCTTGCTTGAAGCGTTCGTTTCCAGTGACACTTTGAATTTTTAGGTTTCACTCTGTTTTCTCCTATATAGATAGATGTGTTTGGAACTCTAAATGAAACACGGTTTGTGCTAGCTTTTGAAACTTCACAAAATAAAGTAGTTCCAAGTTCTGTCTCTATGGTTTGTTTCCTCTTGAAGTAGCCACAAGCAGAGACTGCTAAGACACTTTCATTGGAAAGGTGTGGCAAGCTTCCAAAAATCTTCTGGTTTTCTGAATAGTCGGCAAATATTTTTTCATCCAATCCTGATGATTCTTGTGGTAATGATCAGTTCACTAAGTCCACTTAGCTGCCCAATATTCACTCTTCTATGATGAAGCATTCGTTTCCAGTGACACTTCGAATTTTTAGGTTTCACTCTATTTTCTCCTATATAGATAGATGTGGTTGGAAATCTAAATCAAAAATGGTTTGTGGTAGCTCCTTGAAACTTGACAAAATAAAGTAGTTCTAAGTTCTAACTCTATGGTTTGTTTCCTCTTGAAGTACCCCAACAGAGACTGCCGAAAGACATTTTCATTTCAAAGGTGTGCCAAGCTTCCAAAAAACTACTGGATTTCTGAAATCTCGGCAAATATTTTTTCTCCCAATCTAAATAATTCTCTGTGATAATGATCAGTTCACTAAGTCCACTTAGCTGCCCAATTTTCACTCTTCTTGCTTGAAGCGTTCGTTTCCAATAACACTTCGAAATTTAGGTTTCACTCTATTTCCTCCTATATAGATAGATGTGGTTGGAAGTCTAAATCAAACACGGTTTGTGCTAGCTCCTTGAAACTTGACAAAATAAAGTAGTTCTAAGTTCTGTCTTTGTGGTTTGTTTCCTCTTGAAATACCCCAAGCAGAGACTGCTGAAAGACACTTTCATTTCAAAGGTGTGCCAAGCTTCCAAAAAATTACTGGTTTTCTGAAATCTCGGCAATTTTTTTTTCACCCAATCTTCATGATTCTCTGTGGTAAGGATCAATTCAATAAGTCCACTTAGCTGCCCAATTTTCATTCTTCTTGCTTTAAGCTTTCCTTTCCAGTGACACTTTGAATTTTTAGGTTTCACTCTGTTTTCTCTTATATAGATAGATGTGTTTGGAACTCTAAATCAAACACGGTTTGTGCTAGCTTTTTGAAACTTCACAAAATAAAGTATTTCTAAGTTCTATCTCTATGGTTTGTTTTCTTTGAAGTAGCCACAAGCAGAGACTGCGTAAGACACTTTCATTGGAAAGGTGTGCCAAGCTTACAAAAAACTACTAGTTTTCTGAATAGTCGGCAAATATTTTTTCATGCGATCCTAATGATTCTTGTGGTAATGATCAGTTCACTAAGTCCACTTAGCTGCCCAATACTCACTCTTCTAGGATGAAGCGTTCGTTACCAGGAACAGTTTGAGATTTTACGTTTCACTCTGTTTTCTGCCATATAGATAGATGTGTTTGGAACTCTGAATCAAACACGGTTTGTGCTAGCTTTTTGAAACTTGACAAAATAAAGTAGTTCTAAGTTCTATCTCTTTCGTTTGTTTCCTCTTGAAGTACCCCAAAAGAGACTGCCGAAAGACACTTTCATTTCAAAGGTGTGACAAGCTTCCAAAAAACTACAGGATTTCTGAAATCACGGCAAATATTTTTTCATCCAATCTTCATGATTCTCTGTGGTAATGATCTATTCAATAAGTCCACTTAGCTGCCCAAATTTTCATTCTTCTTTCTTGAAGCGTTCGTTTCCAGTGACACTTTGAATTTTTAGGTTTCACTCTGTTTTCTCCTATATAGATAGATGTGTTTGGAAATCTAAGTCAAACACGGTTTGTTCTAGCATTTTGAAACTTCTCAAAATAATGTAGTTCTAAGTTCTGTCTCTATGGTTTGTTCCTCTTGAAGTAGCCACAAGCAGAGACTGTGTAAGACACTTTCATTGGAAAGGTGTGCCAAACTTCCAAAAAACTACTGGTTTTCTGAATAGTCGGCAAATATTTTTTCATCTGATCCTGATGATTCTTGTGGTAATGATCAGTTCACTAAGTCCACTTAGCTGCCCAATTTTTACTCTTCTAGGATGAAGCGTTCATTACCAGTAAGAGTTTTAGTTTTTACATTTCACTCTGTTTTCTCCTATATAGATAGATGTGTTTGGAACTCTGAATCAAACACGGTTTGTGCCAGCTTCTTGAAACTTGACAAAATAAAGTAGTTCTAAGTTCTATCTCTATGGTTTGATTTTTCTTGAAGTAGCCACAAGCAGAGACTGCGTAAGACACTTTCATTGGAAAGGTGTGCCAAGCTTCCAAAAAACTACAGTTTTTCTGAATAGTCGGCAAATATTTTTTGATCCGATCCTGATGATTCTTGTGGTAATGATCAGTACACTAAGTCCACTTAGCTGCCCAATATTCACTCTTCTAGGATGAAGCGTTCGTTACCAGTAACAGTTTGTGTTTTTACGTTTCACTCTGTTTTCTCCCATATAGATAGATGTGATTGGAACTCTGAATCAAACACGGTTTGTGCTAGCTTCTTGAAACTTGACAAAATAAAGTAGTTCTAATTTCTATCTCTATGGTTTGTTTCCTCTTGAAGTACCCCAACAGAGTCTGCCAAAAGACACTTTTATTTCAAAGGTGTGCCAAGCTTCCAAAAAACTACTGGATTTCTGAAATCTCGGCAAATATTTTTTCACCCAATCTTCATGATTCTCTGTTTTAATCATCAATTCAATAAGTCCACTTAGCTGCCCAATTTTCATTCTTCTTGCTTGAAGCGTTCATTTCCAGTGACACTTTGAAATTTTAGGTTTCACTCTATTTCCTCCTTTATAGATAGATGTGGTTGAAAGTCTAAATCAAACACGGTTTGTGCTAGCTCCTTGAAACTTGACAAAATAAAGTAGTTCTAAGTTCTGTCTTTGTGGTTTGTTTCCTCTTGAATTACCCCAAGCTGAGACTGCCGAAAACACTTTCATTTCAAAGGTGTGCCAAGCTTCCAAAAAAGTACTGGTTTTCTGAAATCTCGGCAATTTTTTTTTACCCAATCTTCATGATTCTCTGTGGTAATGATCAATTCAATAAGTACACTAAGATGCCCAATTTTCATTCTTTTTTCTTGAAGCGTTCGTTTCCAGTGACACTTTGAATTTTTAGGTTTCACTCTGTTTTCTCCTATATAGATAGATGTGTTTGGAACTCTAAATCAAACACGGTTTGTGCTAGCTTTTTGAAACTTCACAAAGTAATGTAGTTCTAAGTTCTGTCTCTATGGTTTGTTTCCTTAGAAGTAGCCACAAGCATAGACTGCGTAAGACACTTTCATTGGAAAGGTGTGCCAAGCTTCAAAAAAACTACTGGTTTTCTGAATAGTCGGCAAATATTTTTTCATCCGATCCTGATGATTCTTGTGGTAATGATCAGTTCACTAAGTCCACTTAGCTGCCCAATATTCACTCTTCTAAGATGAAGCGTTCGTTACCAGTAACAGTTAGAGATATTACGTTTCACTCTGTTTTCTCCCATAGAGATAGATGTGTTTGGAACTCTGAATCAAACACGGTTTGTGCTAGTTCCTTGAAACTTGACAAAATAAAGTAGTTCTAAGTTCTATCTCTATGGTTTGTTTCCTCTTGAAGTACCCCAACAGAGACTGCCGAGAGACACTTTAATTTCAAAGGTGTGCCAAGCTTCCCAAAAACTACTGGATTTCTGGAATCTCGGCAAATATTTTTTCACCCAATCTAGATGATTCTCTGTGGTAATGATCAGTTCAGTAAGTCCCCTTAGCTTCCCAATTTTCACTCTTCTTGCTTGAAGCGTTCGTTTCCAGTAACACTTCGAATTTTTAGGTTTCACTCTATTTCCTCCTATATAGATAGATGTGTTTGGAAGTCTAAATCTAACACGGTTTGTGCTAGCTCCTTGAAACTTGACAAAATAAAGTAATTCTAAGTTCTGTCTTTGTGGTTTGTTTCCTCTTGAATTACCCCAAGCAGAGACTGCCGAAAGACACTTTCATTTCAAAGGTGTGCCAAGCTTCCAAAAAAGTACTGGTTTTCTCAAATCTCGGCAAATTTTTTTTCTCCCAATCTTCATGATTCTCTGTGGTAATGATCAATTCAATAAGTCCACTTAGCTGCCCAATTTTCATTCTTCTTGCTTGAAGCGTTCATTTCCAGTGACACTTTGAATTTTTAGGTTTCACTCTGTTTTCTCCTATATAGATAGATGTGTTTGGAACTCTAAATCAAACACGTTTGTGCTAGCTTTTTGAACCTTCACAAAATAAAGTAGTTCTAAGTTCTGTCTCTATGGTTTGTTTCCTCTTGAAGTAGCCACAAGCAGAGACTGCGTAAGACACTTTCATAGGAAAGGTGTGCCAAGCTTCCAAAAAACTACTGGTTTTCTGAATAGTCTGCAAATATTTTTTCATCCGATCCTGATGACTCTTGTGGTAATGATCAGTTCACTAAGTCCACTTAGCTGCCCAATATTCACTCTTCTAGGTTGAAGAATTCGTTACCAGTAACAGTTTGAGATTAAACGTTTCACTCTGTTTTCTCCCATAGAGATAGATGTGTTTGGAACTCTGAATCAAACATGGTTTGTGCTAGCTCCTTGAAACGTGACAAAATAAAGTAGTTCTAAGTTCTATCTCTATGGTTTGTTTCCTCTTGAAGTACCCCAACAGAGACTGCCAAAAGACACTTTCATTTCAAAGGTGTGCCAAGATTCCAAAAAACTGCTGGATTTCTGGAATCTCGGCAAATATTTTTTCACCCAATCTAGATGATTCTCTGTTGTAATGATCAGTTCACTAAGTCCGCTTAGCTGCCCAATTTTCACTCTTCTTGCTTGAAGCGTTCGTTTCCAGTAACACTTCGAAATTTTACGTTTCACTCTATTTCCTCCTATATAGATAGATGTGTTTGGAAATCTAAATCAAACACGGTTTTTGCTAGGTCCTTGAAACTTGACAAAATAAAGTAGTTCGAAGTTCTGTTTTTGTGGTTTGTTTCCTCTTGAATTACCCCAAGGAGAGACTGCCGAAAGACACTTTCATTTCAAAGGGGGGCCAAGCTTACAAAAAAGTACTGGTTTTCTAAAATCTCGGCAAATTTTTTTTCACCCTATCTACATGATTCTCTGTGGTAATGATCAATTCAATAAGTCCACTTAGCTGCCCAATTTTCATTTTTCTTGCTTGAAGCGTTCGTTTCCAGTGACACTTTGTATTTTTAGTTTTCACTCTGTTTTCTCCTATATAGATAGATGTGTTTGGAACTCTAAATCAAACACGGTTTGTGCTAGCTTTTTGAAACTTCACAAAATAAAGTAGTTCTAAGTTCTGTCTCTATGGTTTGTTTCTTCTTGAAGTAGCCACAAGCAGAGACTGCGTAAGACACTTTCATTGGAAAGGTGTGCCAAGCTTCCAAAAAACTACTGGTTTTCTGAATAGTCGGCAAATATTTTTTCATCCGATCCTGATGACTCTTGTGGTAATGATCAGTTCACTAAGTCCACTTAGCTGTCCAATATTCACTCTTCTAGGATGAAGCATTCGTTACCAGTAACAGTTTGAGTTTTTACGTTTCACTCTGTTTTCACCCATAGAGATAGATGTCTTTGGACCTCTGAATCAAACACGGTTTGTGCTAGCTCCTTGAAACTTGACAAAATAAAGTAGTTCTAAGTTCTATCTCTATGGTTTGTTTCCTCCTGAAGTACCCCAACAGAGACTGCCGAAAGACACTTTCATTTCAAAGGTGTGCCAAGCTTCCAAAAAACTGCTGGATTTCTGGAATCTTGGCAAATATTTTTTCACCCAATCTAGATGATTCTCTGTGGTAATGATCAGTTCACCAAGTTCACTTAGCTGCCCAATTTTCACTCTTCTTGCTTGAATCGTTTGTTTCCAGGAACACTTCGAAATTTTAGGTTTCACTCTGTTTCCTCCTATATAGATAGATGTGGTTGGAAGTCTAAATCAAACACGGTTTCTGCTAGCTCCTTGAAACTTGACAAATAAAGTAGTTCTATGTTCTGTCTTTGTGGTTTGTTTCCTCTTGAATTACCCCAAGCAGAGACTGCCGAAAGACACTTTCATTTCAAAGGTGTGCCAAGCTTCCAAAAAAGTACTGGTTTTCTGAAATCTCAGCAAATTTTTTTTCACCCAATCTTCATGATTCTCTGTGATAATGATCAATACAATAAGTCCACTTTGCTGCCCAATTTTCATTCTTCTTGCTTGAAGCGTTCGTTTCCAGTGACACTTTGAATTTTTAGGTTTCACTCTGTTTTCTCCTATATAGATAGATGTGTTTGGAACTCTAAATGAAACACGGTTTGTGCTAGCTTTTGAAACTTCACAAAATAAAGTAGTTCCAAGTTCTGTCTCTATGGTTTGTTTCCTCTTGAAGTAGCCACAAGCAGAGACTGCTAAGACACTTTCATTGGAAAGGTGTGGCAAGCTTCCAAAAATCTTCTGGTTTTCTGAATAGTCGGCAAATATTTTTTCATCCAATCCTGATGATTCTTGTGGTAATGATCAGTTCACTAAGTCCACTTAGCTGCCCAATATTCACTCTTCTATGATGAAGCATTCGTTTCCAGTGACACTTCGAATTTTTAGGTTTCACTCTATTTTCTCCTATATAGATAGATGTGGTTGGAAATCTAAATCAAAAATGGTTTGTGGTAGCTCCTTGAAACTTGACAAAATAAAGTAGTTCTAAGTTCTAACTCTATGGTTTGTTTCCTCTTGAAGTACCCCAACAGAGACTGCCGAAAGACATTTTCATTTCAAAGGTGTGCCAAGCTTCCAAAAAACTACTGGATTTCTGAAATCTCGGCAAATATTTTTTCTCCCAATCTAAATAATTCTCTGTGATAATGATCAGTTCACTAAGTCCACTTAGCTGCCCAATTTTCACTCTTCTTGCTTGAAGCGTTCGTTTCCAATAACACTTCGAAATTTAGGTTTCACTCTATTTCCTCCTATATAGATAGATGTGGTTGGAAGTCTAAATCAAACACGGTTTGTGCTAGCTCCTTGAAACTTGACAAAATAAAGTAGTTCTAAGTTCTGTCTTTGTGGTTTGTTTCCTCTTGAAATACCCCAAGCAGAGACTGCTGAAAGACACTTTCATTTCAAAGGTGTGCCAAGCTTCCAAAAAATTACTGGTTTTCTGAAATCTCGGCAATTTTTTTTTCACCCAATCTTCATGATTCTCTGTGGTAAGGATCAATTCAATAAGTCCACTTAGCTGCCCAATTTTCATTCTTCTTGCTTTAAGCTTTCCTTTCCAGTGACACTTTGAATTTTTAGGTTTCACTCTGTTTTCTCTTATATAGATAGATGTGTTTGGAACTCTAAATCAAACACGGTTTGTGCTAGCTTTTTGAAACTTCACAAAATAAAGTATTTCTAAGTTCTATCTCTATGGTTTGTTTTCTTTGAAGTAGCCACAAGCAGAGACTGCGTAAGACACTTTCATTGGAAAGGTGTGCCAAGCTTACAAAAAACTACTAGTTTTCTGAATAGTCGGCAAATATTTTTTCATGCGATCCTAATGATTCTTGTGGTAATGATCAGTTCACTAAGTCCACTTAGCTGCCCAATACTCACTCTTCTAGGATGAAGCGTTCGTTACCAGGAACAGTTTGAGATTTTACGTTTCACTCTGTTTTCTGCCATATAGATAGATGTGTTTGGAACTCTGAATCAAACACGGTTTGTGCTAGCTTTTTGAAACTTGACAAAATAAAGTAGTTCTAAGTTCTATCTCTTTCGTTTGTTTCCTCTTGAAGTACCCCAAAAGAGACTGCCGAAAGACACTTTCATTTCAAAGGTGTGACAAGCTTCCAAAAAACTACAGGATTTCTGAAATCACGGCAAATATTTTTTCATCCAATCTTCATGATTCTCTGTGGTAATGATCTATTCAATAAGTCCACTTAGCTGCCCAAATTTTCATTCTTCTTTCTTGAAGCGTTCGTTTCCAGTGACACTTTGAATTTTTAGGTTTCACTCTGTTTTCTCCTATATAGATAGATGTGTTTGGAAATCTAAGTCAAACACGGTTTGTTCTAGCATTTTGAAACTTCTCAAAATAATGTAGTTCTAAGTTCTGTCTCTATGGTTTGTTCCTCTTGAAGTAGCCACAAGCAGAGACTGTGTAAGACACTTTCATTGGAAAGGTGTGCCAAACTTCCAAAAAACTACTGGTTTTCTGAATAGTCGGCAAATATTTTTTCATCTGATCCTGATGATTCTTGTGGTAATGATCAGTTCACTAAGTCCACTTAGCTGCCCAATTTTTACTCTTCTAGGATGAAGCGTTCATTACCAGTAAGAGTTTTAGTTTTTACATTTCACTCTGTTTTCTCCTATATAGATAGATGTGTTTGGAACTCTGAATCAAACACGGTTTGTGCCAGCTTCTTGAAACTTGACAAAATAAAGTAGTTCTAAGTTCTATCTCTATGGTTTGTTTTTTCTTGAAGTAGCCACAAGCAGAGACTGCGTAAGACACTTTCATTGGAAAGGTGTGCCAAGCTTCCAAAAAACTACAGTTTTTCTGAATAGTCGGCAAATATTTTTTGATCCGATCCTGATGATTCTTGTGGTAATGATCAGTACACTAAGTCCACTTAGCTGCCCAATATTCACTCTTCTAGGATGAAGCGTTCGTTACCAGTAACAGTTTGTGTTTTTACGTTTCACTCTGTTTTCTCCCATATAGATAGATGTGATTGGAACTCTGAATCAAACACGGTTTGTGCTAGCTTCTTGAAACTTGACAAAATAAAGTAGTTCTAATTTCTATCTCTATGGTTTGTTTCCTCTTGAAGTACCCCAACAGAGTCTGCCAAAAGACACTTTTATTTCAAAGGTGTGCCAAGCTTCCAAAAAACTACTGGATTTCTGAAATCTCGGCAAATATTTTTTCACCCAATCTTCATGATTCTCTGTTTTAATCATCAATTCAATAAGTCCACTTAGCTGCCCAATTTTCATTCTTCTTGCTTGAAGCGTTCATTTCCAGTGACACTTTGAAATTTTAGGTTTCACTCTATTTCCTCCTTTATAGATAGATGTGGTTGAAAGTCTAAATCAAACACGGTTTGTGCTAGCTCCTTGAAACTTGACAAAATAAAGTAGTTCTAAGTTCTGTCTTTGTGGTTTGTTTCCTCTTGAATTACCCCAAGCTGAGACTGCCGAAAACACTTTCATTTCAAAGGTGTGCCAAGCTTCCAAAAAAGTACTGGTTTTCTGAAATCTCGGCAATTTTTTTTTACCCAATCTTCATGATTCTCTGTGGTAATGATCAATTCAATAAGTACACTAAGATGCCCAATTTTCATTCTTTTTTCTTGAAGCGTTCGTTTCCAGTGACACTTTGAATTTTTAGGTTTCACTCTGTTTTCTCCTATATAGATAGATGTGTTTGGAACTCTAAATCAAACACGGTTTGTGCTAGCTTTTTGAAACTTCACAAAGTAATGTAGTTCTAAGTTCTGTCTCTATGGTTTGTTTCCTTAGAAGTAGCCACAAGCATAGACTGCGTAAGACACTTTCATTGGAAAGGTGTGCCAAGCTTCAAAAAAACTACTGGTTTTCTGAATAGTCGGCAAATATTTTTTCATCCGATCCTGATGATTCTTGTGGTAATGATCAGTTCACTAAGTCCACTTAGCTGCCCAATATTCACTCTTCTAAGATGAAGCGTTCGTTACCAGTAACAGTTAGAGATATTACGTTTCACTCTGTTTTCTCCCATAGAGATAGATGTGTTTGGAACTCTGAATCAAACACGGTTTGTGCTAGTTCCTTGAAACTTGACAAAATAAAGTAGTTCTAAGTTCTATCTCTATGGTTTGTTTCCTCTTGAAGTACCCCAACAGAGACTGCCGAGAGACACTTTAATTTCAAAGGTGTGCCAAGCTTCCCAAAAACTACTGGATTTCTGGAATCTCGGCAAATATTTTTTCACCCAATCTAGATGATTCTCTGTGGTAATGATCAGTTCAGTAAGTCCCCTTAGCTTCCCAATTTTCACTCTTCTTGCTTGAAGCGTTCGTTTCCAGTAACACTTCGAATTTTTAGGTTTCACTCTATTTCCTCCTATATAGATAGATGTGTTTGGAAGTCTAAATCTAACACGGTTTGTGCTAGCTCCTTGAAACTTGACAAAATAAAGTAATTCTAAGTTCTGTCTTTGTGGTTTGTTTCCTCTTGAATTACCCCAAGCAGAGACTGCCGAAAGACACTTTCATTTCAAAGGTGTGCCAAGCTTCCAAAAAAGTACTGGTTTTCTCAAATCTCGGCAAATTTTTTTTCTCCCAATCTTCATGATTCTCTGTGGTAATGATCAATTCAATAAGTCCACTTAGCTGCCCAATTTTCATTCTTCTTGCTTGAAGCGTTCATTTCCAGTGACACTTTGAATTTTTAGGTTTCACTCTGTTTTCTCCTATATAGATAGATGTGTTTGGAACTCTAAATCAAACACGTTTGTGCTAGCTTTTTGAACCTTCACAAAATAAAGTAGTTCTAAGTTCTGTCTCTATGGTTTGTTTCCTCTTGAAGTAGCCACAAGCAGAGACTGCGTAAGACACTTTCATAGGAAAGGTGTGCCAAGCTTCCAAAAAACTACTGGTTTTCTGAATAGTCTGCAAATATTTTTTCATCCGATCCTGATGACTCTTGTGGTAATGATCAGTTCACTAAGTCCACTTAGCTGCCCAATATTCACTCTTCTAGGTTGAAGAATTCGTTACCAGTAACAGTTTGAGATTAAACGTTTCACTCTGTTTTCTCCCATAGAGATAGATGTGTTTGGAACTCTGAATCAAACATGGTTTGTGCTAGCTCCTTGAAACGTGACAAAATAAAGTAGTTCTAAGTTCTATCTCTATGGTTTGTTTCCTCTTGAAGTACCCCAACAGAGACTGCCAAAAGACACTTTCATTTCAAAGGTGTGCCAAGATTCCAAAAAACTGCTGGATTTCTGGAATCTCGGCAAATATTTTTTCACCCAATCTAGATGATTCTCTGTTGTAATGATCAGTTCACTAAGTCCGCTTAGCTGCCCAATTTTCACTCTTCTTGCTTGAAGCGTTCGTTTCCAGTAACACTTCGAAATTTTACGTTTCACTCTATTTCCTCCTATATAGATAGATGTGTTTGGAAATCTAAATCAAACACGGTTTTTGCTAGGTCCTTGAAACTTGACAAAATAAAGTAGTTCGAAGTTCTGTTTTTGTGGTTTGTTTCCTCTTGAATTACCCCAAGGAGAGACTGCCGAAAGACACTTTCATTTCAAAGGGGGGCCAAGCTTACAAAAAAGTACTGGTTTTCTAAAATCTCGGCAAATTTTTTTTCACCCTATCTACATGATTCTCTGTGGTAATGATCAATTCAATAAGTCCACTTAGCTGCCCAATTTTCATTTTTCTTGCTTGAAGCGTTCGTTTCCAGTGACACTTTGTATTTTTAGTTTTCACTCTGTTTTCTCCTATATAGATAGATGTGTTTGGAACTCTAAATCAAACACGGTTTGTGCTAGCTTTTTGAAACTTCACAAAATAAAGTAGTTCTAAGTTCTGTCTCTATGGTTTGTTTCTTCTTGAAGTAGCCACAAGCAGAGACTGCGTAAGACACTTTCATTGGAAAGGTGTGCCAAGCTTCCAAAAAACTACTGGTTTTCTGAATAGTCGGCAAATATTTTTTCATCCGATCCTGATGACTCTTGTGGTAATGATCAGTTCACTAAGTCCACTTAGCTGTCCAATATTCACTCTTCTAGGATGAAGCATTCGTTACCAGTAACAGTTTGAGTTTTTACGTTTCACTCTGTTTTCACCCATAGAGATAGATGTCTTTGGACCTCTGAATCAAACACGGTTTGTGCTAGCTCCTTGAAACTTGACAAAATAAAGTAGTTCTAAGTTCTATCTCTATGGTTTGTTTCCTCCTGAAGTACCCCAACAGAGACTGCCGAAAGACACTTTCATTTCAAAGGTGTGCCAAGCTTCCAAAAAACTGCTGGATTTCTGGAATCTTGGCAAATATTTTTTCACCCAATCTAGATGATTCTCTGTGGTAATGATCAGCTCACTAAGTCCACTTAGCTGCCCAATTTTCACTCTTCTTGCTTGAAGCGTTCCTTTACAGTAACACTTCGAATTTTTAGGTTTCACTCTATTTCCTCCTATATAGATAGATGTGTTTGGAAGTCTAAATCAAACACGGTTTGTGCTAGCTCCTTGAAAGTTGACAAAATAAAGTAGTTCTAAGTTCTGTCTTTGTGGTTAGTTTCCTCTTGAATTAAACCAAGCAGAGACTGCCGAAAGACACTTATATTTCAAAAATGTGCCAAGCTTCCAAAACAGTACTGGTTTTCTGAATACTCGGCAAATTTTTTTCACCCAATCTTCATGATTCTCTGTGGTAATGATCAATTCAATAAGTCCACTTAGCTGCCCAATTTTCTCTCTTCTTGCTTGAAGCGTTCGTTTCCAGTAACACTTCGAATTTTTAGGTTTCACTCTATTTCCTCCTATATAGATAGATGTGGTTGGAAGTGTAAATCAAACACGGTTTGTGCTAGCTCCTTGAAACTTGACAAAATAAAGTAGTTCTAAGTTCTGTCTTTGTGGTTTGTTTCCTTTTGAATTACCACAAGCTGAGACTGCCGAAAACACTTTCATTTCAAAGGTGTGCCAAGCTTCCAAAAAAGTACTGGTTTTCTGAAATCTCAGCAAATTTTTTTTTACCCAATCGTCATGATTCTCTGTGGTAATGATCAATTCAATAAGTCCACTAAGCTGCCCAATTTTCATTCTTCTTGCTTGAAGCGTTCCTTTCCAGTGACACTTTGAATTTTTAGGTTTCACTCTGTTTTCTCCTATATAGGTAGATGTGTTTGGAACTCTAAATCAAACACGGTTTGTGCTAGCTTTTTGAAACTTCACAAAGTAATGTAGTTCTAAGTTTTGTCTCTATGGTTTGTTTCTTTTGAAGTAGCCACAAGCATAGACTGCGTAAGACACTTTCATTGGAAAGGTGTGCCAAGCTTCCAAAAAACTACTGGTTTTCTGAATAGTCGGCAAATATTTTTTCATCCGATCCTGATGTTTCTTGTGGTAATGATCAGTTCACTAAGTCCACTTAGCTGCCCAATATTCACTCTTCTAAGATGAAGCGTTCGTTACCAGTAACAGTTTGAGATATTACGTTTCACTCTGTTTTCTCCCATAGAGATAGATGTGTTTGGAGCTCTGAATCAAACACGGTTTGTGCTAGCTCCTTAAAACTTGACAAAATAAAGTAGTTCTAAGTTCTATCTCTATGGTTTGTTTCCTCTTGAAGTA
The DNA here is from genome assembly GCF_048772815.1 of Callospermophilus lateralis. Taxonomy (NCBI): domain Eukaryota; kingdom Metazoa; phylum Chordata; class Mammalia; order Rodentia; family Sciuridae; genus Callospermophilus; species Callospermophilus lateralis. The sequence goes on from NW_027510962.1 coordinate 28,512, forward strand.
CCCCAACTGAGACTGCCGAAAGACACATTCATTTCAAAGGTGTGCCAAGCTTCCAAAAAACTACTGGATTTCTGAAATCTCGGCAAATATTTTTTCACCCAATCTAGATGATTCTCTGTGCTAATGATCAGTTCACTAAGTCCACTTAGCTGCCCAATTTTCACTCTTCTTGCTTGAAGCATTCGTTTCCAATAACACTTCAAGTTTTTAGGTTTCACTCTATTTCCTCCTATATGGATAGAAGTGGTTGGAAATCTAAATCAAACACGGTTTGTGCTATCTCCTTGAAACTTGACCAAATAAAGTAGTTCTATGTTCTGTCTTTGTGGTTTGTTTCCTCTTGAATTACCCCAAGCAGAGACTGCCGAAAGACACTTTCATTTCAAAGGTGTGCCAAGCTTCCAAAAAAGTACTGGTTTTCTGAAATCTCGGCAAATTTTTTTTCACCCAATCTTCATGATTCTCTGTGGTAATGATCAATTCAATAAGTCCACTTAGCTGCCGAATTTTCATTCTTCTTGCTGGAAGCGTTCGTTTCCAGTGACACTTTGAATTTTTAGGTATCACTCTGTTTTCTCCTACATAGATAGATGTGTTTGGAAGTCTAAATCAAACACGGTTTGTCTTAGCTTTTTGAAACGTCACAAAATAAAGTAGTTCTAAGTTCTGTCTCTATGGTTTCTTTCCTCTTGAAGTAGGCACAAGCAGAGACTGAGTAAGACACTTTCATTGGAAAGGTGTGCCAAGCTTCCAAAAAACTACTGGTTTTCTGAATAGTCGGCAAATATTTTTTCATCCGATCCTGATGATTCTTGTGGTAATGATAGGTTCACTAAGTCCACTTAGGTGCCCAATATTCACTCTTCTAGGATGAAGCGTTCGTTACCAGTAACAGTTTGAGTTTTTACGTTTCACTCTGTTTTCTCCCATATAGATAGATGTGTTTGGAACTCTGAATCAAGCACGGATTGTGCTAGCTCCTAGAAACTTGACAAAATAAAGTAGTTCTAAGT
>NW_027510963.1:0-29515 GCF_048772815.1 Callospermophilus lateralis
AATACCAGCAAATATTTTTTCACCCAATCTTGATGATACTTGTTGCTAATGATCAGTACACATATCCCACTTGGCTCACCAAATTTAGTTCTTCTAGGTTGAAGCATTCGTGTACAGTAGCAGTTTTTATATTTAGGTTTACCTCTGTTCTCTCCTATACAGATAGATGAATTTGGAACTCAAAATCCAACATGGTTTGTAGTAGCTCTTTGAAACTTGACAAAATAAAGGAGTTCTCAGTTTTGTCTCGATGGTTTTCTTCCTCTTCAAGTAGCCCTAGGCACAGACTGTGGAAAGCACTTTCATTGAGAGGGGTTGCCAAGCTTCTAAGAAATAACGAGTTTCCGAAATACCAGCTAATATTTTTTCACCCAATCTTGATGATACTTGGTGGTAATTATCAGTACACAAATCCTACTTAGCTCACCAAATTTTGTTCTTCTAGGTTGACGCGTTCGTCTACAGTAGCAGTTTTTATATTTAGGTTTCCCTCTGTTCTCTCCCATATAGAAAGATAAATTTGGAACTCTAAATCCAACATGGTTTGTAGGAGCTCTTTGAAACTTGACAAAATAAAGGAGTTCTCAGTTTTGTCTCAATGGTTTGTTTCCTCTTCAAGTAGCCCTAGGCACAGACTGTGGAAAAGCACTTTCATTGAGAGGGTTTGCCAAGCTTCTAAGAAATAACGAGTTTCCGAAATACCAGCAAATATTTTTTCACCCAATCTTGATGATACGTGATGGTAATGAAAAATACACAAATCCCACTTGGCTTACCAAATTTAGTTCTTCTAGGTTGAAGCGTTCGTGTACAGTAGCAGTTTTTATATTTAGGTTTCCCTCTTTTCTATCCTATATAGATAGATGAATTTGGAACTCTAAATCCAACATGGTTTGTAGTAGCTCTTTGAAACTTGGCAAAATAAAGGAGTTCTCAGTTTTGTCTCTATGGTTTGTTTCCTTTTAAAGTAGCCCTAGGCACAGACTGTGGAAAAGCACTTTCATTGAGAGGGGTTCCCAAGCTTCTAAGAAACAACGAGTTTCCGAAATACCAGCAAATATTTTTTCACCCAAACTTGATGATACTTGGTGGTAATGATTAGTATACAAATCCCACTTGGCTTACCAAATTTTGTTCTTCTAGTTTGAAGCGTTCGTCTACAGTAGCAGTTTTTATATTTAGGTTTCCCTCTCTTCTCTCCTATATAGAAAGATGAGTTTGGAACTCTAAATCCAACATGCTTTGTAGTAGCTCCTTGAAACTTGACAAAATAAAGGAGTTCTCAGTTTTGTCTCTATGGTTTGTTTCCTCTACAAGTAGCCCTAGGCACAGACTGTGGAAAAGCACTTTCAATGAGAGGGGTTGCCAAGCTTCTAAGAAATAACGAGTTTCCGAAATACCAGCAAATATTTTTTCACCCAATCTTGATGATACTTGTTGCTAATGATCAGTACACAAATCCCACTTGGCTCACCAAATTTAGTTCTTCTAGGTTGAAGCGTTCGTGTACAGTAGCAGTTTTTATATTTAGGTTTCCCTCTGTTCTCTTCTATATAGATAGATGAATTTGGAACTCTAAATCCAACATGGTTTGTAGTAGCTCTTTGAAACTTGGCAAAATGAAGGAGTTCTCAGTTTTGTCACTATGGTTTGTTTCCTTTTAAAGTAGCCCTAGGCACAGACTGTGGAAAGCACTTTCATTGAGATGGGTTGTCAAGCTTCTAAGAAATAACGAGTTTCCGAAATACCAGCAAATATTTTTCACACAATCTTGTTGATACTTGGTGGTAATGATCAGTACACAAATCCCACTTGGCTCACCAAATTTTGTTCTTCTAGGTTGAAGCGTTCGTCTACAGTAGCAGTTTTTATATTTAGGTTTCTCTCTGTTCTCTCCTATATAGATAGATGAATTTGGAACTCTAAAATCATCACGGTTTGTAGTAGCTCTTTGAAACTTGACAAAATAAAGGAGTTCTCAGATTTGTCTCTATGGTTTGTTTCCTCTTCAAGTAGCCCTAGGCACAGACTGTGGAAAAGCACTTTCATTTAGAGGGGCTGCCAAGCTTCTAAGATATAACGAGTTTCCGAAATACCAGCAAATATTTTTTTCACCCAATCTTGATGATACTTGGTGATAATGATCAGTACACAAATCCCACTTGGCTTACCAAATTTTGTTCTTCTAGGTTGAAGCGTTCGTCTACAGTAGCAGTTTTTATATTTAGGTCTCCCTCTGTTCTCTCCTATATAGATAGATGAATTTGGAACTCTAAATCCAACATGCTTTGTAGTAGCTCCTTGAAACTTGACAAAATAAAGGAGTTCTCAGTTTTGTCTCTATGGTTTGTTTCCTCTACAAGTAGCCCTAGGCACAGACTGTTTAAAAGCACTTTCAATGAGAGGGGTTGCCAAGCTTCTAAGAAATAACGAGTTTCCGAAATACCAGCAAATATTTTTTCACCCAATCATGATGATACTTGTTGCTAATGATCAGTACACAAATCCCACTTGGCTCACCAAATTTAGTTCTTCTAGGTTGAAGCGTTCGTGTACAGTAGCAGTTTTTATATTTAGGTTTCCCTCTCTTCTCTTCTATATAGATAGATGAATTTGGAACTCTAAATCCAACATGGTTTGTAGTAGCTCTTTGAAACTTGGCAAAATGAAGGAGTTCTCAGTTTTGTCACTATGGTTTGTTTCCTTTTAAAGTAGCCCTAGGCACAGACTGTGGAAAGCACTTTCATTGAGATGGGTTGTCAAGCTTCTAAGAAATAACGAGTTTCTGAAATACCAGCAAATATTTTTCACACAATCTTGTTGATACTTGGTGGTAATGATCAGTACACAAATCCCACTTGGCTCACCAAATTTTGTTCTTCTAGGTTGAAGCGTTCGTCTACAGTATCAGTTTTTATATTTAGGTTTCTCTCTGTTCTCTCCTATATAGATAGATGAATTTGGAACTCTAAATCCATCACGGTTTGTAGTAGCTCTTTGAAACTTGACAAAATAAAGGAGTTCTCAGATTTGTCTCTATGGTTTGTTTCCTCTTCAAGTAGCCCTAGGCACAGACTGTGGAAAAGCACTTTCATTGAGAGGGGCTGCCAAGCTTCTAAGATATAACGAGTTTCCAAAATACCAGCAAATATTTTTTTCACCCAATCTTGATGATACTTGGTGGTAATGATCAGTACACAAATCCCACTTTGCTCACCAAATTTAGTTCTTCTAGGTTGAAGCGTTCGTGTACAGTAGAAGTTTTTATATTTAGGTTTCCCTCTGTTCTCTCCTATACAGATAGATGAATTTGGAACTCTAAATCCAACATGGTTTGTAGTAGCTCCTTGAAACTTGACAAAATAAAGGAGTTCTCTGTTTTCTCTCTCTGGTTTGTTTCCTCTTCATGTAGCCCTAGGAACAGACTATGGAAAAGCACTTTCATTGAGATGGGTTGCCAAGCTTCTAAGAAATATCGAGTTTCCGAAATACCAGCAAATATTTTTTCACCCAATCTTGATGATACTTGGTGGTAATGATCCGCACACAAATCCCACTTGGCTAACCAATCTTTGTTCATCTAAGATGAAGCATTCGTGTACAGTAGCAGTTTTTATATTTAGGTTTCCCTCTGTTCTCTCCTATATAGACAGATGAATTTGGAACTCTAAATCCACCATGGTTTGTAGTAGCTCTTTGAATCTTGTCAAAATAAAGGAGTTCTCAGTTTTGTCTCTATGGTTTGTTTCCTCTTAAAGTAGCCTTAGGCACAGACTGTGGAAAGTACTTTCATTGAGATTGGTTGCCAAGCTTCAAAGAAATAACGAGTTTCCGACATACCAGCAAATATTTCTTCACCCAATCTTGATGATACTTGTTGGTAGTGATCAGAACACAAATCCAACTTGCCTCACCAAATTTTGTTCTTCTAGGTTGAAGCGTTTGTCTACAGTAGCAGTTTAATATTTAGGTTTCTCTCTGTTCTCTCCTATATAGATAGATGAATTTGGAACTCTAAATCCAACGTGGTTTGCAGTAGCTCTTTGAAACTTGACAAAATAAAGGAGTTCTCAGATTTGTCTCTATGGTTTGTTTCCTCTTCAAGTAGCCCTAGGCACAGACTGTGGAAAGCACTTTCATTGAGATGGGTTGTTAAGCTTCAAAGAAATAACGAGTTTCCGAAATACCAGCAAATATTTTTTCACCCAATCTTCATGATACTTGGTGGTAATGATTAGTATACAAATTCCACTTGGCTTACCAAATTTTGTTCTTCTAGGTTCAAGCGTTCGTCTACAGTAGCAGTTTTTATATTTAGGTTTCCCTCTGTTCTCTCCTATGTAGATAGATGAATTTAGAACTCTAAATCCAACATGCTTTGTAGTAGCTCCTTGAAACTTGACAAAATAAAGGAGTTCTCAGTTTTGTCTCTATGGTTTCTTTCCTCTTCAAGTAGCCCTAGGCACAGTCTGTGGAAAAGCAATTTCATTGAGAGGGGTTGCCAAGCTTCTAAGAAATAACGAGTTTCCGAAATACCAGCAAATATTTTTTCACCCAATCTTGATGATACTTGTTGCTAATGATCAGTACACAAATCCCACTTGGCTCACCAAATTTAGTTCTTCTAGGTTGAAGCATTCGTGTACAGTAGCAGTTTTTATATTTAGGTTTCCCTCTGTTCTCTCTTATATAGATAGATGAATTTGGAACTCTAAATCCAACATGGTTTGTAGTAGCTCTTTGAAACTTGACAAAATAAAGGAGTTCTCAGTTTTGTCTCTATGGTTTGTTTCCTCTTCAAGTAGCCCTAGGCACAGACTGTGGAAAGCACTTTCATTGAGAGGGGTTCCTAAGCTTCTACGAAATAACGAGTTTCCGAAATACCAGCAAATGTTTTTTCACCCAATCTTGATAATACTTGGTGGTAATGATCAGTACACAAATCCCACTTTGCTCCCCAAATTTTGTTCTTCCAGGTTGAAGCGTTCGTCTACAGTAGCAGGTTTTATATTTAGGTTTCCCTCTGTTCTCTCCCATATAGATAGATGAATTTGGAACTCTAAATCCAACATGGTTTGTAGTAGCTCTTTGAAACTTGACAAAATAAAGGAGTTCTCAGTTTTGTCTCTATGGTTTGTTTCCTCTTCAAGTAGCCCTAGGCACAGACTGTGGAAAAACACTTTCATTGAGAGGGGTTGCCAAGCTTCTAAGAAATAATGAGTTTCCGAAATTCCAGCAAATATTTTTTCACCCAATCTTGATGATACGTGATGGTAATGAAAAGTACACAAATCCCACTTGGCTCACCAAATTTTGTTTTGCTACATTGAAGCCTTCGTTTACAGTAGCAGTTTTTATTTTCAGGTTTCACTCTGTTCTCTCCTATATAGATAGATGAATTTGGAACTCTAAATCCAACATGGTTTGTAGTAGCTCTTTGAAACTTGGCAAAATAAAGGAGTTCTCAGTTTTGTCTCTATGGTTTGTTTCCTTTTAAAGTAGCCCTAGGCACAGACTGTGGAAAGTACTTTCATTGAGATTGGTTGCCAAGCTTCTAAGAAATAACGAGTTTCCGAAATACCAGTAAATATTTCTTCACCCAATCTTGATGATACTTGTTGGTACTGATCAGTACACAAATCCCACTTGCCTCACCAAATTTTGTTCTTCTAGGTTGAAGCGTTCGTCTACAGTAGCAGTTTTATATTTAGGTTTCTCTCTGTTCTCTCCTATATAGATAGATGAATTTGGAACTCTAAATCCAACGTGGTTTGCAGTAGCTCTTTGAAACTTGACAAAATAAAGGAGTTCTCAGATTTGTCTCTATGGTTTGTTTCCTCTTCAAGTAGCCCTAGGCACAGACTGTGGAAAGCACTTTCATTGAGATGGGTTGTCAAGCTTCAAAGAAATAAAGAGTTTCCGAAATAACAGCAAATATTTTTCACACAATCTTGTTGATACTTGGTGGTAATGATCAGTACACAAATCCCACTTGGCTCACCAAATTTTGTTCCTCTAAGTTGAAGCGTTCGTCTACAGTAGCAGTTTTTATATTTAGGTTTCTCTCTGTTCTCTTCAATATAGATAGATGAATTTGGAACTCTAAATCCAACCTGGTTTGTAGTAGCTCTTTGAAAATTGAGAAAATAAAGGAGTTCTCAGATTTGTCTCTATGGTTTGTTTCCTCTTCAAGTAGCCCTAGGCACAGACTGTGGAAAAACACTTTCATTGAGAGGGGTTGCCAAGCTTCTAAGAAATAACGAGTTTCCGAAATAACAGCAAATATTTTTTCACCCAATGTTGATGATACTTGGTGGTAATGATCAGTACACAAATCCCACTTGGCTCACCAAATTTAGTTCTTCTAGGTTGAAGCGTTCGTGTACAGTAGCAGTTTTTATATTTAGGTTTCCCTATGTTCTCTCCTATACAGATAGATGAATTTGGAACTCTAAATCCAACATGGTTTGTAGTAGCTCTTTGAAACTTGATAAAATAAAGGAGTTTTCAGTTTTGTCTCTCTGGTTTGTTTCCTCTTCATGTAGCCCTTAAAACAAACTGTGGAAAAGCACTTTCATTGAGATGAGTTGCCAAGCTTCTAAGAAATATCGAGTTTCCGAAATACCAGCAAATATTTTTTCACCCAAACTTGATGATACTTGGTGGTAATGATCAGCACACAAATCCCACTTGGCTAACCAATTTTTGTTCATCTAGGATGAAGCATTCGTGTACAGTAGCAGTTTTTATATTTAGGTTTCCCTCTGTTCTCTCCTATATAGATAGATGAATTTGGAACTCTAAATCCAACATGGTTTGTAGTAGCTCTTTGAAACTTGACAAAATAAAGGAGTTCTCAGTTTTGTCTCTATGGTTTGTTTCCTCTTAAAGTAGTCCTAAGCACAGACTGTGGAAAGCACTTTCATTGAGATTGGTTGCCAAGCTTCTAAGAAATAACGAGTTTCCGAAATACCAGCAAATATTTCTTCACCCAATCTTGATGATACTTGGTGGTAGTGATCAGTACACAAATCCCACTTGCCTCATAAATTTTGTTCTTCTAGGTTGAAGCGTTCGTCTACAGTAGCAATTTTATATTTAGGTTTCTCTCTGTTCTCTCCTATATAGATAGATGAATTTGGAACTCTAAATCCAACGTGGTTTGCAGTAGTGCTTTGAAACTTGACAAAATATAGGAGTTCTCAGATTTGTCTCTATGGTTTGTTTCCTCTTCAAGTAGCCCGAGGCACAGACTGTGGAAAAGCACTTTCATTGAGAGGGTTTGCCAAGCTTCTAAGAAATAACGAGTTTCCGAAATACCAGCAAATATTTTTTCACCCAATCTTGATGATACTTGGTGGTAATGATTAGTATACAAATCCCACTTGGCTTACCAAATTTTGTTCTTCTAGGTTGAAGCGTTCGTCTACAGTAGCAGTTTTTATATTTATGTTTCCCTCTGTTCTCTCCTATATAGATAGATGAACTTAGAACTCTAAATCCAACATGCTTTGTAGTAGCTCCTTGAAACTTGACAAAATAAAGGAGTTCTCAGTTTTGTCTCTATGGTTTGTTTCCTCTTCAAGTAGCCCTAGGCACAGACTGTGGAAAAGCAATTTCATTGAGAGGGGTTGCCAAGCTTCTAAGAAATAACGAGTTTCCGAAATACCAGCAAATATTTTTTCACCCAATCTTGATGATACTTGTTGCTCATGATCAGTACACAAATCCCAATTGGCTCACCAAATTTAGTTCTTCTAGGTTGAAGCGTTCGTGTACAGTAGCAGTTTTTAGATTTAGGTTTCCCTCTGTTCTCTCCTATATAGATAGATGAATTTGGAACGCTAAATCCAACATGGTTTGTAGTAGCTCCTTGAAACTTGACAAAATAAAGGAGTTCTCAGTTTTGTCTCTATGGTTTGTTTCCTCTTCAAGTAGCCCTAGGCACAGACTGTGGAAAAACACTTTCATTGAGAGGGGTTGCCAAGCTTCTAAGAAATAACGAGTTTCCGAAATACCAGCAAATATTTTTTCACCCAATCTTGATGATACGTGATGGTAATGAAAAGTACACAAATCCCACTTGGCTCACCAAATTTTGTTTTGCTACGTTGAAGCCTTGGTTTACAGTACCAGTTTTTATTTTCAGGTTTCACTCTGTTCTCTCCTATATAGATAGATGAATTTGGAACTCTAAATCCAACATGGTTTGTAGTAGCTCTTTGAAACTTGGCAAAATAAAGGAGTTCTCAGTTTTGTCTCTATGGTTTGTTTCCTTTTAAAGTAGCCCTAGGCACAGACTGTGGAAAGCACTTTCATTGAGATGGGTTGTCAAGCTTCTAAGAAATAACGAGTTTCCGAAATACCAGCAAATATTTTTCAAACAATCTTGTTGATACTTGGTGGTAATGATCAGTACACAAATCCCACTTGGCTCACCAAATTTTGTTCTTCAAGGTTGAAGCGTTCGTCTACAGTAGCAGTTTTTATATTTAGGTTTCTCTCTGTTCTCTCCAATATAGATAGATGAATTTGGAACTCTAAATCCAACATGGTTTGTAGTAGCTCTGTGAACCTTGACAAAATAAAGGAGTTCTCAGATTTGTCTCTATGGTTTGTTTCCTCTTCAAGTAGCCCTAGGCACAGACTGTGGAAAGCACTTTCATTGAGATGGGTTGTCAAGTTCTAAGAAATAACGAGTTTCCGAAATACCAGCAAATATTTTTTCACCCAATGTTGATGATACTTGGTGGTAATGATCAGTACACAAATCCCACTTGGCTCACCAAATTTAGTTCTTCTAGGTTGAAGCGTTCGTGTACAGTAGCAGTTTTTATATTTAGGTTTCCCTATGTTCTCTCCTATACAGATAGATGAATTTGGAACTCTAAATCCAACATGGTTTGTAGTAGCTCTTTGAAACTTGATAAAATAAAGGAGTTTTCAGTTTTGTCTCTCTGGTTTGTTTCCTCTTCATGTAGCCCTTAAAACAAACTGTGGAAAAGCACTTTCATTGAGATGAGTTGCCAAGCTTCTAAGAAATATCGAGTTTCCGAAATACCAGCAAATATTTTTTCACCCAAACTTGATGATACTTGGTGGTAATGATCAGCACACAAATCCCACTTGGCTAACCAATTTTTGTTCATCTAGGATGAAGCATTCGTGTACAGTAGCAGTTTTTATATTTAGGTTTCCCTCTGTTCTCTCCTATATAGATAGATGAATTTGGAACTCTAAATCCAACATGGTTTGTAGTAGCTCTTTGAAACTTGACAAAATAAAGGAGTTCTCAGTTTTGTCTCTATGGTTTGTTTCCTCTTAAAGTAGTCCTAAGCACAGACTGTGGAAAGCACTTTCATTGAGATTGGTTGCCAAGCTTCTAAGAAATAACGAGTTTCCGAAATACCAGCAAATATTTCTTCACCCAATCTTGATGATACTTGGTGGTAGTGATCAGTACACAAATCCCACTTGCCTCATAAATTTTGTTCTTCTAGGTTGAAGCGTTCGTCTACAGTAGCAATTTTATATTTAGGTTTCTCTCTGTTCTCTCCTATATAGATAGATGAATTTGGAACTCTAAATCCAACGTGGTTTGCAGTAGTGCTTTGAAACTTGACAAAATATAGGAGTTCTCAGATTTGTCTCTATGGTTTGTTTCCTCTTCAAGTAGCCCGAGGCACAGACTGTGGAAAAGCACTTTCATTGAGAGGGTTTGCCAAGCTTCTAAGAAATAACGAGTTTCCGAAATACCAGCAAATATTTTTTCACCCAATCTTGATGATACTTGGTGGTAATGATTAGTATACAAATCCCACTTGGCTTACCAAATTTTGTTCTTCTAGGTTGAAGCGTTCGTCTACAGTAGCAGTTTTTATATTTATGTTTCCCTCTGTTCTCTCCTATATAGATAGATGAACTTAGAACTCTAAATCCAACATGCTTTGTAGTAGCTCCTTGAAACTTGACAAAATAAAGGAGTTCTCAGTTTTGTCTCTATGGTTTGTTTCCTCTTCAAGTAGCCCTAGGCACAGACTGTGGAAAAGCAATTTCATTGAGAGGGGTTGCCAAGCTTCTAAGAAATAACGAGTTTCCGAAATACCAGCAAATATTTTTTCACCCAATCTTGATGATACTTGTTGCTCATGATCAGTACACAAATCCCAATTGGCTCACCAAATTTAGTTCTTCTAGGTTGAAGCGCTCGTGTACAGTAGCAGTTTTTAGATTTAGGTTTCCCTCTGTTCTCTCCTATATAGATAGATGAATTTGGAACGCTAAATCCAACATGGTTTGTAGTAGCTCTTTGAAACTTGACAAAATAAAGGAGTTCTCAGTTTTGTCTCTATGGTTTGTTTCCTCTTCAAGTAGCCCTAGGCACAGACTGTGGAAAAACACTTTCATTGAGAGGGGTTGCCAAGCTTCTAAGAAATAACGAGTTTCCGAAATACCAGCAAATATTTTTTCACCCAATCTTGATGATACGTGATGGTAATGAAAAGTACACAAATCCCACTTGGCTCACCAAATTTTGTTTTGCTACGTTGAAGCCTTCGTTTACAGTACCAGTTTTTATTTTCAGGTTTCACTCTGTTCTCTCCTATATAGATAGATGAATTTGGAACTCTAAATCCAACATGGTTTGTAGTAGCTCTTTGAAACTTGGCAAAATAAAGGAGTTCTCAGTTTTGTCTCTATGGTTTGTTTCCTTTTAAAGTAGCCCTAGGCACAGACTGTGGAAAGCACTTTCATTGAGATGGGTTGTCAAGCTTCTAAGAAATAACGAGTTTCCGAAATACCAGCAAATATTTTTCACACAATCTTGTTGATACTTGGTGGTAATGATCAGTACACAAATCCCACTTGGCTCACCAAATTTTGTTCTTCAAGGTTGAAGCGTTCGTCTACAGTAGCAGTTTTTATATTTAGGTTTCTCTCTGTTCTCTCCAATATAGATAGATGAATTTGGAACTCTAAATCCAACATGGTTTGTAGTAGCTCTGTGAACCTTGACAAAATAAAGGAGTTCTCAGATTTGTCTCTATGGTTTGTTTCCTCTTCAAGTAGCCCTAGGCACAGACTGTGGAAAGCACTTTCATTGAGATGGGTTGTCAAGCTTCTAAGAAATAACGAGTTTCCAAAATACCAGCAAATATTTTTTCACCCAATGTTGATGATACTTGGTGGTAATGATCAGTACACAAATCCCACTTGGCTCACCAAATTTAGTTCTTCTAGGTTGAAGCGTTCGTGTACAGTAGCAGTTTTTATATTTAGGTTTCCCTATGTTCTCTCCTATACAGATAGATGAATTTGGAACTCTAAATCCAACATGGTTTGTAGTAGCTCTTTGAAACTTGAAAAAATAAAGGAGTTTTCAGTTTTGTCTCTCTGGTTTGTTTCCTCTTCATGTAGCCCTTAAAACAAACTGTGGAAAAGCACTTTTATTGAGATGAGTTGCCAAGCTTCTAAGAAATATCGAGTTTCCGAAATACCAGCAAATATTTTTTCACCCAAACTTGATGATACTTGGTGGTAATGATCAGCACACAAATCCCACTTGGCTAACCAATTTTTGTTCATCTAGGATGAAGCATTCGTGTACAGTAGCAGTTTTTATATTTAGGTTTCCCTCTGTTCTCTCCTATATAGATAGATGAATTTGGAACTCTAAATCCAACATGGTTTGTAGTAGCTCTTTGAAACTTGACAAAATAAAGGAGTTCTCAGTTTTGTCTCTATGGTTTGTTTCCTCTTAAAGTAGTCCTAAGCACAGACTGTGGAAAGCACTTTCATTGAGATTGGTTGCCAAGCTTCTAAGAAATAACGAGTTTCCGAAATACCAGCAAATATTTCTTCACCCAATCTTGATGATACTTGGTGGTAGTGATCAGTACACAAATCCCACTTGCCTCATAAATTTTGTTCTTCTAGGTTGAAGCGTTCGTCTACAGTAGCAGTTTTTATATTTAGGTTTCCCTCTCTTCTCTTTTATATAGATAGATGAATTTGGAACTCTAAATCCAACATGGTTTGTAGTAGCTCTTTGAAACTTGACAAAATAAAGGAGTTCTCAGTTTTGTCTCTATGGTTTGTTTCCTCTTCAAGTAGCCCTAGGCACAGACTGTGGAATAGCACTTTCATTGAGAGGGGTTGCCAAGGTTCTAAGAAATAACGAGTTTCCGAAATACCAGCAAATATTTTTTCACCCAATCTTGATGATTCTTGGTGGTAATGATCAGTACACGAATCCCAGTTGGCTTAAAAAATTTTGTTCTTCTAGGTTGAAGCGTTCATCTACAGTAGCAGTTTTTATATTTAGGTTTCCCTCTGTTCTCTCCCATATAGATAGATAAATTTGGAACTCTAAATCCAACATGGTTTGTAGTAGCTCTTTGAAACTTGACAAAATAAATGAGTTCTCAGTTTTGTCTTTATGGTGTGTTTCCTCTTCAAGTAGCCCTAGGCACAGACTGTGGAAAAGAACTTTCATTGAGAGGGGTTGCCAAGCTTCTAAGAAATTACGAGTTTCCGAAATACCAGCAAATATTATTTCACCCAATCTTGATGATACTTGGTGCTAATGATCAGTACACAAATCCCACTTGGCTCACCAAATTTTGTTCTTCTAGGTTGAAGCGTTCGTCTACAGTAGCAGTTTTTATATTTAGCTTTCCCTCTCTTCTCTTTTATATAGTTAGATGAATTTGGAACTCTGAATCCAACATGGTTTGTAGTAGCTCTTTGAAACTTGACAAAATAAAGGAGTTCTCAGTTTTATCGCTATGGTTTGTTTCCTCTTCAAGTACCCCAGGCACAGACTGTGGAAAAGCACTTTCATTGAGAGGGGTTCCCAAGCTTCTAAGAAATAACGAGTTTCCGAAATACCAGCAAATATTTTTTCACCCAATCTTGATGATACTTGGTGGTAATGATCAGTACACATATCCCACTTGGCTCACCAAATTTAGTTCTTCTAGGTTGAAGCGTTCGTCTACAGTAGCAGTTTTTATATTTAGGTTTCCCTCTCTTCTCTTTTATATAGATAGATGAATTTGGAACTCTAAATCCAACATGGTTTCTAGTAGCTCTTTGAAACTTTACAAAATAAAGGAGTTCTCAGATTTGCCTCTATGGTTTGTTTCCTCTTCAAGTAGCCCTAGGCACAGACTGTGGAATAGCACTTTCATTGAGAGGGGTTGCCAAGCTTCTAAGAAATAACGAGTTTCCGAAATACCAGCAAATATTTTTTCACCCAATCTTGATGATACTTGGTGGTAATGATCAGTACACAAATTTCACTTGGCTTACCAAATTTTGTTCTTCTAGGTTGAAGCGTTCGTCTACAGTAGCAGTTTGTATATTTAAGTTTCCCTCTGTTCTCTCCTATATAGACAGACGGATTTTTTAACTCTAAATCCAACATGGATTGTAGTAGCTCTTTGAAACTTGACAAAATAAAGGAGTTTTCAGATTTGTCTCTATGGTTTGTTTCCTCTTCAAGTAGCCCTAGGCACAGACTGTGGAAAAGCACTTTCATTGAGAGGGGTTGCCAAGCTTCTAATAAATAACGATTTTCCGAAATACCAGCAAATATTTTTTCACCCAATCTTGATGATACTTGTTGCTAATGATCAGTACACATATCCCACTTGGCTCACCAAATTTAGTTCTTCTACGTTGAAGCATTCGTGTACAGTAGCAGTTTTTATATTTAGGTTTACCTCTGTTCTCTCCTATACAGATAGATGAATTTGGAACTCTAAATCCAACATGGTTTGTAGTAGCTCTTTGAAACTTGAAAAAATAAAGGAGTTCTCAGTTTTGTCTCGATGGTTTTTTTCCTCTTCAAGTAGCCCTAGGCACAGACTGTGGAAAGCACTTTCATTGAGAGGGGTTGCCAAGCTTCTAAGAAATAACGAGTTTCCGAAATACCAGCAAATATTTTTTCACCCAATCTTGATGATACTTGGTGGTAATTATCAGTACAGAAATCCTACTTAGTTCACCAAATTTTGTTCTTCTATGTTGAAGCGTTCGTCTACAGTAGCAGTTTATATATTTATGTTTCCCTCTGTTCTCTCCCATATAGATAGATAAATGTGGAACTCTAAATCCAACATGGTTTGTAGTAGCTCTTTGAAACTTGACAAAATAAAGGAGTTCTCAGTTTTTTCTCAATGGTTTGTTTCCTCTTCAAGTAGCCCTAGGCACAGACTGTGGAAAAGCACTTTCATTGAGAGGGGTTGCCAAGCTTCTAAGAAATTACGATTTTCCGAAATACCAGCAAATATTTTTTCACCCAATCTTGATGATACTTGGTGCTAATGATCAGTACACAAATCCCACTTGGCTCACCAAATTTTGTTCTTCTAGGTTGAAGCGTTCGTCTACAGTAGCAGTTTTTATATTAGGTTTCACTCTGCTCTCTCATATATAGAAAGATGAATTTGGAACTCTAAATCCAACATGGTTTGTAGTAGCTCTTTGAAACTTGACAAAATTAAGGAGGTCTCAGATTTGTCTCTATGGTTTGTTTCGTCTTCAAGTAGCCCTAGGCACAGACTGTGGAAAAGCACTTTCATTGAGAGGGGTTGCCAAGCTTCTAAGAAATAACGAGTTTCCGAAATACCAGGAAATATTTTTTCACCCAATCTTGATGATACTTGGTGGTAATGATCAGTACACAAATCCCACTTGGCTTACCATATTTTGTTCTTCTAGGTTGAAGCGTTCGTCTACAGTAGCAGTTTTTATATTTAGGTTTCCCTCTGTTCTCTCCTATATTGATAGATGAATTTGGAACTCTAAATCCAACATGGTTTGTAGTAGCTCTTTGAAACTAGACAAAATAAAGGAGTTCTCAGTTTTGTCTCTATGGTTTGTTTCCTCTTCAAGTAGCCCTAGGCACAGACTGTGGAATAGCACTTTCATTGAGAGGGGTTCCCAAGCTTCTAAGAAATAACGAGTTTCCGAAATACCAGCAAATATTTTTTCACCCAATCTTGATGATTCTTGGTGGTAATGATCAGTACACGAATCCCAGTTGGCTTAAAAAATTTTGTTGTTCTAGGTTGAAGCGTTCGTCTACAGTAGCAGTTTTTATATTTAGGTTTCCCTCTGTTCTCTCCCATATAGATAGATAAATTTGGAACTCTAAATCCAACATGGTTTGTAGTAGCTCTTTGAAACTTGACAAAATAAATGAGTTCTCTGTTTTGTCTCTATGGTGTGTTTCCTCTTCAAGTAGCCCTAGGCACAGACTGTGGAAAAGAACTTTCATTGAGAGGGGTTGCCAAGCTTCTAAGAAATAACGAGTTTCCGAATTACCAGCAAATATTTTTTCACCCAATCTTGATGATACTTGGTGGTAATGATCAGTACACAAATTTCACTTGGCTTACCAAATTTTGTTCTTCTAGGTTGAAGCGTTCGTCTACAGTAGCAGTTTGTATATTTAAGTTTCCCTCTGTTCTCTCCTATATAGACAGACGGATTTTTTAACTCTAAATCCAACATGGTTTGTAGTAGCTCTTTGAAACTTGACAAAATAAAGGAGTTCTCAGATTTGTCTCTATGGTTTGTTTCCTCTTCAAGTAGCCCTAGGCACAGACTGTGGAAAAGCACTTTCATTGAGAGGGGTTGCCAAGCTTCTAAGAAATAACGATTTTCCGAAATACCAGCAAATATTTTTTCACCCAATCTTGATGATACTTGTTGCTAATGATCAGTACACATATCCCACTTGGCTCACCAAATTTAGTTCTTCTAGGTTGAAGCATTCGTGTACAGTAGCAGTTTTTATATTTAGGTTTACCTCTGTTCTCTCCTATACAGATAGATGAATTTGGAACACTAAATCCAACATGGTTTGTAGTAGCTCTTTGAAACTTGAGAAAATAAAGAAGTTCTCAGATTTGTCTCTATGGTTTGTTTCCTTTTCAAGTAGCCCTAGGCACAGACTGTGGAAAAGCACTTTCATTGAGAGGGGTTGCCAAGCTTCTAAAAATAACGAGTTTCCGAAAGAGCAGCAAATATTTTTTCACCCAATCTTGATGATACTTGGTGGTAATGATCAGTACAGAAATCCCACTTGGCTCACCAAATTTTGTTCTTCTAGGTTGAAGCGTTCGTCTACAGTAGCAGTTTTTATATTTAGGTTTCCCTCTGTTCTCTCCTATATAGATTGATGAATTTGGAACTCTAAATCCAACATGGTTTGTAGTAGCTCTTTGAAATTTGAGAAAATAAAGGAGTTCTCAGTTTTGTCTCTATGGTTTGTTTAGTCTTAAAGTAGCCCTAGGCACAGTCTGGGGAAAGCACTTTCACTGAGATGGGTTGCCAAGCTTCTAAGAATTAAGGAGTTTCCGTATTACCAGCAAATATTTTTTCACACAATCTTGTTGATACTTGGTGGTAATGATCAGTACACAAATCCCACTTGGCTCATCAAATTTTGGTCTTCTATTTTGAAGCGTTCGTCTACAGTAGCAGTTTGTATATTTAAGTTTCCCTCTGTTCTCTCCTATATAGACAGACGGATTTTTTAACTCTAAATCCAACATGGTTTGTAGTAGCTCTTTGAAACTTGACAAAATAAAGGAGTTCTCAGATTTGTCTCTATGGTTTGTTTCCTCTTCAAGTAGCCCTAGGCACAGACTGTGGAAAAGCACTTTCATTGAGAGGGGTTGCCAAGCTTCTAAGAAATAACGATTTTCCGAAATACCAGCAAATATTTTTTCACCCAATCTTGATGATACTTGTTGCTAATGATCAGTACACATATCCCACTTGGCTCACCAAATTTAGTTCTTCTAGGTTGAAGCATTCGTGTACAGTAGCAGTTTTTATATTTAGGTTTACCTCTGTTCTCTCCTATACAGATAGATGAATTTGGAACTCAAAATCCAACATGGTTTGTAGTAGCTCTTTGAAACTTGACAAAATAAAGGAGTTCTCAGTTTTGTCTCGATGGTTTTCTTCCTCTTCAAGTAGCCCTAGGCACAGACTGTGGAAAGCACTTTCATTGAGAGGGGTTGCCAAGCTTCTAAGAAATAACGAGTTTCCGAAATACCAGCTAATATTTTTTCACCCAATCTTGATGATACTTGGTGGTAATTATCAGTACACAAATCCTACTTAGCTCACCAAATTTTGTTCTTCTAGGTTGACGCGTTCGTCTACAGTAGCAGTTTTTATATTTAGGTTTCCCTCTGTTCTCTCCCATATAGAAAGATAAATTTGGAACTCTAAATCCAACATGGTTTGTAGGAGCTCTTTGAAACTTGACAAAATAAAGGAGTTCTCAGTTTTGTCTCAATGGTTTGTTTCCTCTTCAAGTAGCCCTAGGCACAGACTGTGGAAAAGCACTTTCATTGAGAGGGGTTGCCAAGCTTCTAAGAAATAACGAGTTTCCGAAATACCAGCAAATATTTTTTCACACAATCTTGATGATACTTGGTGGTATTGATCAGTACACAAATTTCACTTCTCTCACCAAATTTTGTTCTTCTAGGTTGAAGCGTTCGTCTACAGTAGCAGTTTTTACATTTAGGTTTCCCTCTGTTCTCTCCCATATAAATAGATGAATTTGGAACTCTAAATCCAACATGGTTTGTAGTAGCTCGTTGAAACTTGACAAATAAAGGAGTTCTCAGTTTTGTCTCTATGGTTTGTTTCCTCTTCAAGTAGCCCTAGGCACAGACTGTGGAAAGCACTTTCATGGAGATGGGTTGCCAAGCTTCTAAGAAATAACGAGTTTCCGAAAAACCAGCAAATATTTTTCACCCAATCTTGCTGATACTTGGTGGTAATGATCAGTACACAAATCCCACTTGGCTTACCAAATTTTGTTCTTCTATGTTGAGCGTTCGTCTACAGTAGCAGTTTTTATATTTAGGTTTCCCTCTGTTCTCTCCTATATAGATAGATGAATTTGGAACTCTAAATCCAACATGGTTTGTAGTAGCTCTTTGAAACTTGACAAATTAAAGGAGTTCTCAGTTTTGTCTCTATGGTTTGTTTCCTCTTCAAGTAGCCCTAGGCACAGACTGTGGAATTGCACTTTCATTGAGAGGGGTTGCCAAGCTTCTAAGAAATAACGAGTTTCCGAAATACCAGCAAATATTTTTTCACCCAATCTTGATGATTCTTGGTGGTAATGATCAGTACACGAATCCCAGTTGGCTTAGAAAATTTGTTGTTCTAGGTTGAAGCGTTCGTCTACAGTAGCAGTTTTTATATTTAGGTTTCCCTCTGTTCTCTCCCATATAGATAGTAAATTTGGAACTCTAAATCCAACATGGTTTGTAGTAGCTCTTTGAAACTTGACAAAATAAATGAGTTCTCAGTTTTGTCTCTATGGTGTGTTTCCTCTTCAAGTAGCCCTAGGCACAGACTGTGGAAAAGAACTTTCAATGAGAGGGGTTGCCAAGCTTCTAAGAAATAACGAGTTTCCAAAATACCAGCAAATATTTTTTCACCCAATCTTGATGATACTTGGTGGTAATGATCAGTACACAAATTTCACTTGGCTTACCAAATTTTTGTTCTTCTAGGTTGAAGCGTTCGTCTACAGTAGCAGTTTGTATATTTAAGTTTCCTCTGTTCTCTCCTATATGGACAGACGGATTTTTTAACTCTAAATCCAACATGGTTTGTAGTAGCTCTTTGAAACTTGACAAAATAAAGGAGTTCTCAGATTTGTCTCTATGGTTTGTTTCCTCTTCAAGTAGCCCTATGCACAGACTGTGGAAAAGCACTTTCATTGAGAGGGGTTGCCAAGCTTCTAATAAATAACGATTTCCCGAAATACCAGCAAATATTTTTTCACCCAATCTTGATGATACTTGTTGCTAATTATCAGTACACATATCCCACTTGGCTCACCAAATTTAGTTCTTCTAGGTTGAAGCATTCGTGTACAGTAGCAGTTTTTATATTTAGGTTTACCTCTGTTCTCTCCTATACAGATAGATGAATTTGGAACACTAAATCCAACATGGTTTGTAGTAGCTCTTTGAAACTTGAAAAAATAAAGGAGTTCTCAGTTTTGTCTCTATGGTTTGTTTCCTCTTCAAGTAGCCCTAGGCACAGACTGTGGAAAAGCACTTTCATTGAGAGGGGTTGCCAAGCTTCTAAGAAATAACGAGTTTCCGAAATACCAGCAAATATTTTTTCACCCAATCTTGATGATACTTGGTGGTAATGATCAGTACACAAATCCCACTTGGCTTACCAAATTTTGTTCTTCTAGGTTGAAGCGTTCGTCTACAGTAGCAGTTTTTATATTTAGGTTTCCCTCTGTTCTCTCATATATAGATAGATAAATTTGGAACTCTAAATCCAACATGGTTTGTAGTAGCTCTTTGAAACTTGAGAAAATAAAGGAGTTCTCAGATTTGTCTCTATGGTTTGTTTCCTTTTCAAGTAGCCCTAGGCACAGACTGTGGAAAAGCACTTTCATTGAGAGGGGTTGCCAAGCTTCTAAAAATAACGAGTTCCCAAAAGAGCAGCAAATATTTTTTCACCCAATCTTGATGATACTTGGTGGTAATGATCAGTACAGAAATCCCACTTGGCTCACCAAATTTTGTTCTTCTAGGTTGAAGCGTTCGTCTACAGTAGCAGTTTTTATATTTAGGTTTCCCTCTGTTCTCTCCTATATAGATAGATGAATTTGGAACTCTAAATCCAACATGGTTTGTAGTAGCTCTTTGAAATTTGAGAAAATAAAGGAGTTCTCAGTTTTGTCTCTATGGTTTGTTTAGTCTTAATTTAGCCCTAGGCAAAGTCTGGGGAGAGCACTTTCACTGAGATGGGTTGCCAAGCTTCTAAGAATTAAGGAGTTTCCGTATTACCAGCAAATATTTTTTCACACAATCTTGTTGATACTTGGTGGTAATGATCAGTACACAAATCCCACTTGGCTCATCAAATTTTGGTCTTCTATTTTCAAGCGTTCGTCTACAGTAGCAGTTTGTATATTTAAGTTTCCCTCTGTTCTCTCCTATATAGACAGACGGATTTTTTAACTCTAAATCCAACATGGTTTGTAGTAGCTCTTTGAAACTTGACAAAATAAAGGAGTTCTCAGATTTCTCTCTATGGTTTGTTTCCTCTTCAAGTAGCCCTAGGCACAGACTGTGGAAAAGCACTTTCATTGAGAGGGGTTGAAAAGCTTCTAAGAAATAACGATTTTCCGAAATACCAGCAAATATTTTTTCACCCAATCTTGATGATACTTGTTGCTAATGATCAGTACACATATCCCACTTGGCTCACCAAATTTAGTTCTTCTAGGTTGAAGCATTCGTGTACAGTAGCAGTTTTTATATTTAGGTTTACCTCTGTTCTCTCCTATACAGATAGATGAATTTGGAACTCAAAATCCAACATGGTTTGTAGTAGCTCTTTGAAACTTGACAAAATAAAGGAGTTCTCAGTTTTGTCTCGATGGTTTTCTTCCTCTTCAAGTAGCCCTAGGCACAGACTGTGGAAAGCACTTACATTGAGAGGGGTTGCCAAGCTTCTAAGAAATAACGAGTTTCCGAAATACCAGCTAATATTTTTTCACCCAATCTTGATGATACTTGGTGGTAATTATCAGTACACAAATCCTACTTAGCTCACCAAATTTTGTTCTTCTAGGTTGAAGCGTTCGTCTACAGTAGCAGTTTCTATATTTAGGTTTCCCTCTGTTCTCTCCCATATAGAAAGATAAATTTGGAACTCTAAATCCAACATGGTTTGTAGTAGCTCTTTGAAACTTGACAAAATAAAGGAGTTCTCAGTTTTGTCTCAATGGTTTGTTTCCTCTTCAGGTAGCCCTAGGCACAGACTGTGGAAAAGCACTTTCATTGAGAGGGGTTGCCAAGCTTCTAAGAAATAACGAGTTTCCGAAATACCAGCAAATATTTTTTCACACAATCTTGATGATACTTGGTGGTATTGATCAGTACACAAATTTCACTTCTCTCACCAAATTTTGTTCTTCTAGGTTGAAGCGTTCGTCTACAGTAGCAGTTTTTACATTTAGGTTTCCCTCTGTTCTCTCCCATATAAATAGATGAATTTGGAACTCTAAATCCAACATGGTTTGTAGTAGCTCGTTGAAACTTGACAAAATAAAGGAGTTCTCAGTTTTGTCTCTATGGTTTGTTTCCTCTTCAAGTAGCCCTAGGCACAGACTGTGGAAAGCACTTTCATGGAGATGGGTTGCCAAGCTTCTAAGAAATAACGAGTTTCCGAAAAACCAGCAAATATTTTTTCACCCAATCTTGCTGATACTTGGTGGTAATGATCAGTACACAAATCCCACTTGGCTTACCAAATTTTGTTCTTCTAGGTTGAAGCGTTCGTCTACAGTAGCAGTTTTTATATTTAGGTTTCCCTCTGTTCTCTCCTATATTGATAGATGAATTTGGAACTCTAAATCCAACATGGTTTGTAGTAGCTCTTTGAAACTTGACAAAATAAAGGAGTTCTCAGTTTTGTCTCTATGGTTTGTTTCCTCTTCAAGTAGCCCTAGGCACAGACTGTGGAATAGCACTTTCATTGAGAGGGGTTCCCAAGCTTCTATGAAATAACGAGTTTCCGAAATACCAGCAAATATTTTTTCACCCAATCTTGATGATTCTTGGTGGTAATGATCAGTACACGAATCCCAGTTGGCTTAAAAAATTTTGTTGTTCTAGGTTGAAGCGTTCGTCTACAGTAGCAGTTTTTATATTTAGGTTTCCCTCTGTTCTCTCCCATATAGATAGATAAATTTGGAACTCTAAATCCAACATGGTTTGTAGTAGCTCTTTGAAACTTGACAAAATAAATGAGTTCTCTGTTTTGTCTCTATGGTGTGTTTCCTCTTCAAGTAGCCCTAGGCACAGACTGTGGAAAAGAACTTTCATTGAGAGGGGTTGCCAAGCTTCTAAGAAATAACGAGTTTCCGAATTACCAGCAAATATTTTTTCACCCAATCTTGATGATACTTGGTGGTAATGATCAGTACACAAATTTCACTTGGCTTACCAAATTTTGTTCTTCTAGGTTGAAGCGTTCGTCTACAGTAGCAGTTTGTATATTTAAGTTTCCCTCTGTTCTCTCCTATATAGACAGACGGATTTTTTAACTCTAAATCCAACATGGTTTGTAGTAGCTCTTTGAAACTTGACAAAATAAAGGAGTTCTCAGATTTGTCTCTATGGTTTGTTTCCTCTTCAAGTAGCCCTATGCACAGACTGTGGAAAAGCACTTTCATTGAGAGGGGTTGCCAAGCTTCTAATAAATAACGATTTCCCGAAATACCAGCAAATATGTTTTCACCCAATCTTGATGATACTTGTTGCTAATTATCAGTACACATATCCCACTTGGCTCACCAAATTTAGTTCTTCTAGATTGAAGCATTCGTGTACAGTAGCAGTTTTTATATTTAGGTTTACCTCTGTTCTCTCCTATACAGATAGATGAATTTGGAACACTAAATCCAACATGGTTTGTAGTAGCTCTTTGAAACTTGAAAAAATAAAGGAGTTCTCAGTTTTGTCTCGATGGTTTTTTTCCTCTTCAAGTAGCCCTAGGCACAGACTGTGGAAAGCACTTTCATTGAGAGGGGTTGCCAAGCTTCTAAGAAATAACGAGTTTCCGAAATACCAGCAAATATTTTTTCACCCAATCTTGATGATACTTGGTGGTAATTATCAGTACACAAATCCTACTTAGTTCACCAAATTTTGTTCTTCTAGGTTGAAGCGTTCGTCTACAGTAGCAGTTTATATATTTAGGTTTCCCTCTGTTCTCTCCCATATAGATAGATAAATTTGGAACTCTAAATCCAACATGGTTTGTAGTAGCTCTTTGAAACTTGACAAAATAAAGGAGTTCTCAGTTTTTTCTCAATGGTTTGTTTCCTCTTCAAGTAGCCCTAGGCACAGACTGTGGAAAAGCACTTTCATTGAGAGGGGTTGCAAAGCTTCTAAGAAATTACGAGTTTCCGAAATACCAGCAAATATTTTTTCACCCAATCTTGATGATACTTGGTGCTAATGATCAGTACACAAATCCCACTTGGCTCACCAAATTTTGTTCTTCTAGGTTGAAGCGTTCGTCTTCAGTAGCAGTTTTTATATTTAGGTTTCACTCTGTTCTCTCATATATAGAAAGATGAATTTGGAACTCTAAATCCAACATGGTTTGTAGTAGCTCTTTGAAACTTGACAAAATTAAGGAGGTCTCAGATTTGTCTCTATGGTTTGTTTCCTCTTCAAGTAGCCCTAGGCACAGACTGTGGAAAAGCACTTTCATTGGGAGGGGTTGCCAAGCTTCTAAGAAATAACGAGTTTCCGAAATACCAGCAAATATTTTTTCACCCAATCTTGATGATACTTGGTGGAAATGATCAGTACACAAATCCCACTTGGCTTACCAAATTTTGTTCTTCTAGGTTGAAGCGTTCGTCTACAGTAGCAGTTTTTATATTTAGGTTTCCCTCTGTTCTCTCATATATAGATAGATAAATTTGGAACTCTAAATCCAACATGGTTTGTAGTAGCTCTTTGAAACTTGAGAAAATAAAGGAGTTCTCAGATTTGTCTCTATGGTTTGTTTCCTTTTCAAGTAGCCCTAGGCACAGACTGTGGAAAAGCACTTTCATTGAGAGGGGTTGCCAAGCTTCTAAAAATAACGAGTTTCCGAAAGAGCAGCAAATATTTTTTCACCCAATCTTGATGATACTTGGTGGTAATGATCAGTACAGAAATCCCAGTTGGCTCACCAAATTTTGTTCTTCTAGGTTGAAGCGTTCGTCTACAGTAGCAGTTTTTATATTTAGGTTTCCCTCTGTTCTCTCCTATATAGATAGATGAATTTGGAACTCTAAATCCAACATGGTTTGTAGTAGCTCTTTGAAATTTGAGAAAATAAAGGAGTTCTCAGTTTTGTCTCTATGGTTTGTTTAGTCTTAAAGTAGCCCTAGGCACAGTCTGGGGAAAGCACTTTCACTGAGATGGGTTGCCAAGCTTCTAAGAATTAAGGAGTTTCCGTATTACCAGCAAATATTTTTTCACACAATCTTGTTGATACTTGGTGGTAATGATCAGTACAAAAATCCCACTTGGCTCATCAAATTTTGGTCTTCTATTTTGAAGCGTTCGTCTACAGTAGCAGTTTGTATATTTAAGTTTCCCTCTGTTCTCTCCTATATAGACAGACGGATTTTTTAACTCTAAATCCAACATGGTTTGTAGTAGCTCTTTGAAACTTGACAAAATAAAGGAGTTCTCAGATTTGTCTCTATGGTTTGTTTCCTCTTCAAGTAGCCCTAGGCACAGACTGTGGAAAAGCACTTTCATTGAGAGGGGTTGCCAAGCTTCTAAGAAATAACGATTTTCCGAAATACCAGCAAATATTTTTTCACCCAATCTTGATGATACTTGTTGCTAATTATCAGTACACATATCCCACTTGGCTCACCAAATTTAGTTCTTCTAGGTTGAAGCATTCGTGTACAGTAGCAGTTTTTATATTTAGGTTTACCTCTGTTCTCTCCTATACAGATAGATGAATTTGGAACTCAAAATCCAACATGGTTTGTAGTAGCTCTTTGAAACTTGACAAAATAAAGGAGTTCTCAGTTTTGTCTCGATGGTTTTCTTCCTCTTCAAGTAGCCCTAGGCACAGACTGTGGAAAGCACTTACATTGAGAGGGGTTGCCAAGCTTCTAAGAAATAACGAGTTTCCGAAATACCAGCTAATATTTTTTCACCCAATCTTGATGATACTTGGTGGTAATTATCAGTACACAAATCCTACTTAGCTCACCAAATTTTTTTCTTCTAGGTTGAAGCGTTCGTCTACAGTAGCAGTTTTTATATTTAGGTTTCCCTCTGTTCTCTCCCATATAGAAAGATAAATTTGGAACTCTAAATCCAACATGGTTTGTAGTAGCTCTTTGAAACTTGACAAAATAAAGGAGTTCTCAGTTTTGTCTCAATTGTTTTTTTCCTCTTCAAGTAGCCCTAGGCACAGACTGTGGAAAAGCACTTTCATTGAGAGGGGTTGCCAAGCTTCTAAGAAATTACGAGTTTCCGAAATACCAGCAAATATTTTTTCACCCAATCTTGATGATACTTGGTGCTAATGATCAGTACACAAGTCCCACTTGGCTCACCAAATTTTGTTCTTCTAGGTAGAAGCGTTCGTCTACAGTAGCAGTTTTTATATTTAGGTTTCCCTCTGTTCTCTCCTATATAGAAAGATGAATTTGGAACTCTAAATCCAACATGGTTTGTAGTAGCTCTTTGAAACTTGACAAAATTAAGGAGGTCTCAGATTTGTCTCTATGGTTTGTTTCCTCTTCAGTTATCCCTAGGCACAGACTGTGGAAAAGCACTTTAATTGAGAGGGGTTGCCAAGCTTCTAAAAATAACGAGTTCCCGAAAGAGCAGCAAATATTTTTTCACCCAATCTTGATGATACTTGGTGGTAATGATCAGTACAGAAATCCCACTTGGCTCACCAAATTTTGTTCTTCTAGGTTGAAGCGTTCGTCTACAGTAGCAGTTTTTATATTTAGGTTTCCCTCTGTTCTCTCCTATATAGATAGATGAATTTGGAACTCTAAATCCAACATGGTTTGTAGTAGCTCTTTGAAACTTGACAAAATAAAGGAGTTCTCAGTTTTGTCTCTATGGTTTGTTTAGTCTTAAAGTAGCCCTAGGCACAGTCTGGGGAAAGCACATTCACTGAGATGGGTTGCCAAGCTTCTAAGAATTAAGGAGTTTCCGTATTACCAGCAAATATTTTTTCACACAATCTTGTTGATACTTGGTGGTAATGATCAGTACACAAATCCCACTTGGCTCATCAAATTTTGGTCTTCTATGTTGAAACGTTCGTCTACAGTAGCAGTTTTTATATTTAGGTTTCTCTCTGTTCTCTCCTATATAGATAGATGAATTTGGAACTCTAAATCTTACATGGTTTGTAGTAGCTTTTTGAAACTTGACAAACTGAAGGAGTTCTCAGATTTGTCTCTATGGTTTGTTTCCTCTTCAAGTAGCCCTAGGCACAGACTGTGGAAAAGCACTTTCATTGAGAGGGGTTGCCAAGCTTCTAAGAAATTATGAGTTTCCGAAATACCAGCAAATATTTTTTCACCCAATCTTGATGATACTTGGAGCTAATGATCAGTACACAAATCCGACTTGGCTCACCAAATTTTGTTCTTCTAGGTTGAAGCGTTCGTCGACAGTAGCAGTTTTTATATTTAGGTTTCCCTCTGTTCTCTCCTATATAGATAGATGAATTTGGAACTCTAAATCCAACATGGTTTGTAGTAGCTCTTTGAAACTTGACAAAAAAAAGGAGGTCTCAGATTTGTCTCTATGGTTTGTTTCCTCTTCAAGTAGCCGTAGGCACAGACTGTGGGAAAGCACTTTCATTGAGAGGGGTTGCCAAGCTTCTAAGAAATAACGAGTTTCGAAATACCAGCAAATATTTTTTCACCCAAATTTGATGATTCTTGGTGGTAATGATCAGTACACAAATCCCACTTGGCTCACGAAATTTTGTTATTCTAAGTTGAAGCGTTCGTCTACAGTAGAAGTTTTTATATTTAAGTTTCCCTCGGTTCTCTCCTATATAGATAGATGAATTTGGAACTCTAAATCCAACAGGGTTTGCAGTAGCTCTTTGAAACTTGACAAAATAAAGGAGGTCTCAGATTTGTCTCTATGGTTTGTTTCCTCTTCAAGTAGCCCTAGGCACAGACTGTGGAAAAGCACTTTAATTGAGAGGGGTTGCCAAGCTTCTAAGAAATAACGAGTTTCGAAATACCAGCAAATATTTTTTCACCCAAATTTGATGATTCTTGGTGGTAATGATCCGTACACAAATCCCACTTGGCTCACCAAATTTTGTTCTTCTTTGTTGAAGCGTTCGTCTACAGTAGCACTTTTTATATTTTGGTTTCCCTCTGTTCTCTCCTATATAGAAAGATGAATTTGGAACTCTAAATCCAACCTGGTATGTAGTAGCTCTTTGAAACTTGACAAAATAAAGGAGTTCTCAGTTTTGTCTCGATGGTTTTCTTCCTCTTCAAGTAGCCCTAGGCACAGACTGTGGAAAGCACTTACATTGAGAGGGGTTGCCAAGCTTCTAAGAAATAACGAGTTTCCGAAATACCAGCTAATATTTTTTCACCCAATCTTGATGATACTTGGTGGTAATTATCAGTACACAAATCCTACTTAGCTCACCAAATTTTGTTCTTCTAGGTTGAAGCGTTCGTCTACAGTAGCAGTTTCTATATTTAGGTTTCCCTCTGTTCTCTCCCATATAGAAAGATAAATTTGGAACTCTAAATCCAACATGGTTTGTAGTAGCTCTTTGAAACTTGACAAAATAAAGGAGTTCTCAGTTTTGTCTCAATGGTTTGTTTCCTCTTCAGGTAGCCCTAGGCACAGACTGTGGAAAAGCACTTTCATTGAGAGGGGTTGCCAAGCTTCTAAGAAATAACGAGTTTCCGAAATACCAGCAAATATTTTTTCACACAATCTTGATGATACTTGGTGGTATTGATCAGTACACAAATTTCACTTCTCTCACCAAATTTTGTTCTTCTAGGTTGAAGCGTTCGTCTACAGTAGCAGTTTTTACATTTAGGTTTCCCTCTGTTCTCTCCCATATAAATAGATGAATTTGGAACTCTAAATCCAACATGGTTTGTAGTAGCTCGTTGAAACTTGACAAAATAAAGGAGTTCTCAGTTTTGTCTCTATGGTTTGTTTCCTCTTCAAGTAGCCCTAGGCACAGACTGTGGAAAGCACTTTCATGGAGATGGGTTGCCAAGCTTCTAAGAAATAACGAGTTTCCGAAAAACCAGCAAATATTTTTTCACCCAATCTTGCTGATACTTGGTGGTAATGATCAGTACACAAATCCCACTTGGCTTACCAAATTTTGTTCTTCTAGGTTGAAGCGTTCGTCTACAGTAGCTGTTTTTATATTTAGGTTTCCCTCTGTTCTCTCCTATATTGATAGATGAATTTGGAACTCTAAATCCAACATGGTTTGTAGTAGCTCTTTGAAACTTGACAAAATAAAGGAGTTCTCAGTTTTGTCTCTATGGTTTGTTTCCTCTTCAAGTAGCCCTAGGCACAGACTGTGGAATAGCACTTTCATTGAGAGGGGTTCCCAAGCTTCTATGAAATAACGAGTTTCCGAAATACCAGCAAATATTTTTTCACCCAATCTTGATGATTCTTGGTGGTAATGATCAGTACACGAATCCCAGTTGGCTTAAAAATTTTGTTGTTCTAGGTTGAAGCGTTCGTCTACAGTAGCAGTTTTTATATTTAGGTTTCCCTCTGTTCTCTCCCATATAGATAGATAAATTTGGAACTCTAAATCCAACATGGTTTGTAGTAGCTCTTTGAAACTTGACAAAATAAATGAGTTCTCTGTTTTGTCTCTATGGTGTGTTTCCTCTTCAAGTAGCCCTAGGCACAGACTGTGGAAAAGAACTTTCATTGAGAGGGGTTGCCAAGCTTCTAAGAAATAACGAGTTTCCGAATTACCAGCAAATATTTTTTCACCCAACCTTGATGATACTTGGTGGTAATGATCAGTACACAAATTTCACTTGGCTTACCAAATTTTGTTCTTCTAGGTTGAAGCGTTCGTCTACAGTAGCAGTTTGTATATTTAAGTTTCCCTCTGTTCTCTCCTATATAGACAGACGGATTTTTTAACTCTAAATCCAACATGGTTTGTAGTAGCTCTTTGAAACTTGACAAAATAAAGGAGTTCTCAGATTTGTCTCTATGGTTTGTTTCCTCTTCAAGTAGCCCTATGCACAGACTGTGGAAAAGCACTTTCATTGAGAGGGGTTGCCAAGCTTCTAATAAATAACGATTTCCCGAAATACCAGCAAATATGTTTTCACCCAATCTTGATGATACTTGTTGCTAATTATCAGTACACATATCCCACTTGGCTCACCAAATTTAGTTCTTCTAGATTGAAGCATTCGTGTACAGTAGCAGTTTTTATATTTAGGTTTACCTCTGTTCTCTCCTATACAGATAGATGAATTTGGAACACTAAATCCAACATGGTTTGTAGTAGCTCTTTGAAACTTGAAAAAATAAAGGAGTTCTCAGTTTTGTCTCGATGGTTTTTTTCCTCTTCAAGTAGCCCTAGGCACAGACTGTGGAAAGCACTTTCATTGAGAGGGGTTGCCAAGCTTCTAAGAAATAACGAGTTTCCGAAATACCAGCAAATATTTTTTCACCCAATCTTGATGATACTTGGTGGTAATTATCAGTACACAAATCCTACTTAGTTCACCAAATTTTGTTCTTCTAGGTTGAAGCGTTCGTCTACAGTAGCAGTTTATATATTTAGGTTTCCCTCTGTTCTCTCCCATATAGATAGATAAATTTGGAACTCTAAATCCAACATGGTTTGTAGTAGCTCTTTGAAACTTGACAAAATAAAGGAGTTCTCAGTTTTT
>NW_027510964.1:0-29489 GCF_048772815.1 Callospermophilus lateralis
GGGTGAAAAAATATTTGCTGGTATTTCGGGAACTCGTTATTTCTTAGAAGCTTGGCAACCCCTCCAATGAAAGTGCTTTTCCACATTCTGTGCGTAGGGCTACTTGAAGAGGAAACAAACCATAGAGACAAAACTACGAACTCCTTTATTTTTTCAATTTTCAAAAGAGCTACTACAAACCATGTTGGATTTAGAGTTCAAATTCATCTATCTGTATAGGAGAGAACAGAGGGAAAACCTAAATATAAAAACTCCTACTGTAAACGAAGCTTCAACTAGAAGAACAAAATTTTGTGAGCCAAGTGGGATTGGTGTACTGATCATTATCACAAAGTATCATCAAGAGTGTTTGAAAAAATATTTGCTGGTATTTCGGAAACCCTTCATTTCTTAGAAGCTTGGCAACCCGTCTAAATGACCAGTGCTTTTCACAGTCTGTGCCTAAGGGCTCCTTGAAGATTAATCAAACCACAGAGACAAAAGTAAGAACTCCTTTATTTTGTCAAGTTTCAAAGAGCTACTACAAACCATGTTTTATTTGGAGTTCCAAATTCATCTATCTAAATAGGAGAGAACAGAGGGAAACCTAAATATAAAAACTGCTACTGTAGACGAAAGCTTCAAACTAGAAGAACAAAATTTGGTGAGCCAAGTGGATAAGTGTCCTGATCATTACACCAAGTATCATCAAGATTGGGTGAAAAAATATTTGCTGGTATTTCAGACACTCGTAATTTCTTAGAAGCTTGGCAACCCCTCTCAATGAAAGTGCTTTTCCACAGTCTGTGCCTAGGGCTACTTGAAGATGAAACAAACCATAGAGACAAAACTGAGAACTCCTTTATTTGTCAAGTTTCAAAGAGCTACTACAAACCAATGTTAGATTTAGAGTTCCAAATTCATCCATCTCTATAGGAGAGAATAGAGGGAAACCTAAATATAAAAACTGCTACTGTAGACGAACGCTTCAACCTAGAAGAACAAAATTTGGTGAGCCAAGTGGGATTTGTGTACTGATCATTAGCAACATGTATCATCAAGATTCGGTGAAAAAATATTTGCTGGTATTTCGGAAACTCGTTATTTCTTAGAAGCTTGGCAACCCCTCTCAATGAAAGTGCTTTTCCACAGTCTGTGCATAGGGCTACTTGAAGAGGAAACAAACCATAGAGACAAAACTGAGAACTCCTTTATTTTGTCAAGTTTCAAAGAGCTACTACAAACCATGTTGGATTTAGAGTTCCAAATTCATCTATCTATATATGAGAAAACAGAGGGAAACCTAAATATAAAAACTGCTACTGTAGACGAACGCTTCAACCTAGAAGAACAAAATTTGGTGAGCCAAGTGGGATTTGTGTACTGATCATTAGCACCAATTATCATCAAGATTGGGTGAAAAAATATTTGCTGGTATTTCGTGAACTCGTTATTTCTTAGAAGCTTGGCAACCCCTCCAATGAAAGTGCTTTTCCACAGTCTGTGCGTAGGGCTACTTGAAGAGGAAACAAACCATAGAGACAAAACTACGAACTCCTTTATTTTTTCAATTTTCAAAGAGCTACTACAAACCATGTTGGATTTAGAGTTCAAATTCATCTATCTGTATAGGAGAGAACAGAGGGAAACCTAAATATAAAACTCCTACTGTAAACGAACGCTTCAACCTAGAAGAACAAAATTTTGTGAGCCAAGTGGGATTGGTGTACTGATCATTATCACAAAGTATCATCAAGAGTGTTTGAAAAAATATTTGCTGGTATTTCGGAAACCCTTCATTTCTTAGAAGCTTGGCAACCCCTCTCAATGAAAGTGCTTTTCCAAAGTCTGTGCCTAGGGCTCCTTGAAGATTAATCAAACCACAGAGACAAAAGTAAGAACTCCTTTATTTTGTCAAGTTTCAAAGAGCTACTACAAACCATGTTTTATTTGGAGTTCCAAATTCATCTATCTAAATAGGAGAGAACAGAGGGAAACCTAAATATAAAAACTGCTACTGTAGACGAAAGCTTCAAACTAGAAGAACAAAATTTGGTGAGCCAAGTGGGATAAGTGTCCTGATCATTACCACCAAGTATCATCAAGATTGGGTGAAAAAATATTTGCTGGTATTTCAGACACTCGTAATTTCTTAGAAGCTTGGCAACCCCTCTCAATGAAAGTGCTTTTCCACAGTCTGTGCCTAGGGCTACTTGAAGATGAAACAAACCATAGAGACAAAACTGAGAACTCCTTTATTTGTCAAGTTTCAAAGAGCTACTACAAACCATTTTGGATTTAGAGTTCCAAATTCATCTCTTTATATAGGAGTGAAGAGAGGGAAACCTAATATAAAAACTGCTACTGTAGACGAACGCTTCAACTTAGAAGAACAAAATTTGGTGAGCCAAGTGGGATTTGTGTACTGATCATTAGCAACAAGTATCATCAAGATTGGGTGAAAAAATATTTGCTGGTATTTCGGAAACTCGTTATTTCTTAGAAGCTTGGCAACCCCTCTCAATGAAAGTGCTTTTCCACAGTTTGTGCCTAGGGCTACTTGAAGAGGAAACAAACCATAGAGACAAAACTGAGAACTCCGTTATTTTTTCAAGTCTCAAAGAGCTACTACAAACCATGTTGGATTTAGAGTTCCAAATTTATCTATCTATATATGAGATAACAGAGGGAAATCTAAATATAAAAACTGCTACTGTAGACGAACGCTTCAACCTAGAAGAACAAAATTTGGTGATCCAAGTGGGATTTGTGTACTGATCATTACCACCAAGTATCATCAAGATTGGGTGAAAAAATATTTGCTGGTATTTCGGAAACTCGTTATTACTTAGAAGCTTGGCAACCCCTCTCAATTAAAGTGCTTTTCCACAGTCTGTGCCTAGGGCTACTTGAAGAGGAAACAAACCATAGAGACAAAACTGAGAACTCCTTTATTTTGACAAGTTTCAAAGAGCTACTACAATCCATGTTGGATTTAGAGTTCCAAATTCATCTATTTATATAGGAGAGAACAGAGAGAAACCTAAATATAAAAACTTCTACTGTAGACGAACCCTTCAAACTAGAAGAACAAAATTTGGTGAGCCAAGTGGGATTTGTGTACTGATCATTACCACCAAGTATAATCAAGATTGGGTGAAAAAATACTTGCTGGTATTTCGGAAACTCGTTATTTCTTAGAAGCTTGGCAACCCCTCTCAAAGAAAGTGCTTTTCCACAGTCTGTGCCTAGGGCTCCTTGAAGATTAAACAAACCACAGAGACAAAAGTAAGAACTTCTTTATTTTGTCAAGTTTCAAAGAGCTACTACAAACCATGATTTATTTGGAGTTCCAAATTCATCTATCTAAATAAGAGAGAACAGAGGGAAACCTAATTATAACAACTGCTACTGTAGACGAACGCTTCAACCTAGAAGAACAAAATTTGGTGAGCCAAGAGGGATTTGTGTACTGATCATTACCACCAAGTATCATCAAGATTGGGTGAAAAAATATTTGCTGGTATTTCGGAAACTCGTTATTTCTTAGAAGTTGGGCAACCTCTCTCAATGAAAGGGCTTTTCCACAGTCTGTGCCTAGGGCTACTTGAAGAGGAAACAAACCATAGAGACAAACCTGAGAACTCCTTTATTTTGTCAAGTTTCAAAGAGCTACTACAAACCATGTTGGATTTAGAGTTCCAAATTCATCTATCTATATAGGAGAGAACACAGGGAATCCTAAATGTAAAAACTGCTAATGTAAACGAACGCGACAACCTAGAAGAACAAAATTTGGTGAGCCAAGTGTGATTTGTGTACTGATAATTAGCAACAAGTATCATCAAGATTGGATGAAAAAATATTTGCTGGTATTTCGGAAACTCGTTATTTCTTAGAAGTTTGGCAAACCCTCTCAATGAAAGTGCTTTTCCACAGTCTGTGCCTAGGGCTACTTGAAGAGGAAACAAACCATAGAGACAAAACTGAGAACTCCTTTATTTTGTCAAGTTTCAAAGAGCTACTACAAACCATGTTGGATTTAGACTTCCAAATTCATCTATCCATATATGAGAGAAAAGAGTGAAACGTAAATGTAAAAACTGCTACTGTAGACCAACGCTTCAACCTAGGAGAACAAAATTTGGTGAGCCAAGTGGGATTTGTGTACTGATCATTAACACAAAGTATCATCAAGATTGGGTGAAAAAATATTTGCTGGTATTTCGGAAACTCGTTATTTCTTAGAAGCTTGGCAACCCCTCTCAATGAAAGTGCTTTTCCACAGTCTGTGCATAGGGCTACTTGAAGAGGAAACAAACCATAGAGACAAAACTGAGAACTCCTTTATTTTGTCAAGTTTCAAAGAGCTACTACAAACCATGTTGGATTTAAAGTTCCAAATTCATCTATCTATATATGAGAAAACAGAGGGAAACCTAAATATAAAAACTGCTACTGTAGACGAACGCTTCAACGTAGAAGAACAAAATTTTTTGAGCCAAGTGGGATTTGTGTACTGATCATTAGCACCAAGTATCATCAAGATTGGGTGAAAAAATATTTGCTCGTATTTCGGGAACTCGTTATTTCTTAGAAGGTTGGCAACACCTCCAATGAAAGTGCTTTTCCACAGTCTGTGTGTAGGGCTACTTGAAGAGGAAACAAACCATAGAGACAAAACTAGGAACTCCTTTATTTTTTCAAGTTTCAAAGAGATACTACAAACCATGTTGGATTTAGAGTTCCAAATTCATCTATCTGTATAGGAGAGAACAGAGGGAAACCTAAATATAAAAACTGCTACTGTAGACGAACCCTTCAACCTAGAAAAACAAAATTTGGTGAGCCAAGTGGGATTTGTGTACTGATCATTACCACCAAGTATCATCAAGATTGGGTGAAAAAATATTTGCTGGTATTTCTGAAACTCGTTATTTCTTAGAGGCTTGGCAACCCCTTTCAATGAAAGTGCTTTTCCAAAGTCTGTGCCTAGGGCTACATGAAGAGGAAACAAACCATAGGGACAAAACTGAGAACTCCTTTATTTTGTCAAGTTTCAAAGAGCTACTAAAAACCATGTTGGATTTAGAATTCCAAATTTATCTATCTCTATAGGAGAGAACAGAGGGAAACCTAAATATAAAAACTGCTACTGTAGACGAACGCTACAACCTAGAAGAACAAAATTTGGTGAGCCAAGTGGGATTTGTGTACTGATCATTACCACCAAGTATCATCAAGATTGGGTGAAAAAATATTTGCTGGTATTTCGGAAACTCGTTATTTCTTAGAAGCTTGGCAACCCCTCTCAATGATAGTGCTTTTCCACAGTCTGTGCCTAGGGCTTACTTGAAGAGGAAACAAACCATAGAGACAAACTGAGAACTCCTTTATTTTGTAAGTTTCAAAGAGATACTAAAAACCATGTTGGATTTAGAGTTCCAAATTCATCTATCTAAATAGGAGAGAACAGAGGGAAACCTAATTATAAAAACTGCTGTAGACGAACGCTTCAACCTAGAAGAACAATATTTGGTGAGCAAAGTGGGATTTTGTGTACTGATCATTACCACCAAGTATCATCAAGATTGGGTGAAAAAATATTTGCTGGTATTTCGGAAATTCGTTATTTCTTAGAAGCTTGGAAACCCCTCTCCATGAAAGTGCTTTTCCACAGTCTGTGCCTAGGGCTACTTGAAGAGGAAACAAACCATAGAGACAAAACGGAGAACTCCTTTACTTTGTCAAGTTTCAAAGAGCTACTACAAAACCATGTTGGATTTAGAGTTCCAAAATCATCTATCTATATAGGAGAGAACAGAGAGAATCCTAAATGTAAAAACTGCTACTGTAAACGAACGCTTCAACCTAGAAGAACAAAATTTGGTGAGCCAAGTGGGATTTGTGTAGTGATCATTAGCAACAAGTATCATCAAGATTGGGTGAAAAAATATTTGCTGTATTTCGGAAACTCGTAATTTCTTAGAAGCTTGGCAACCCCTCTCAATGAAAGTGCTTTTCCACAGTCTGTGCCTAGGGCTCCTTGAAG
This sequence comes from Callospermophilus lateralis, assembly GCF_048772815.1. Taxonomy (NCBI): domain Eukaryota; kingdom Metazoa; phylum Chordata; class Mammalia; order Rodentia; family Sciuridae; genus Callospermophilus; species Callospermophilus lateralis. The sequence goes on from NW_027510964.1 coordinate 6,032, forward strand.
AGGAAACAAACCATACAGACAAAACTGAGAACTCCTTTATTTTGTCAAGTTTCACAGAGCTACTAAAAACCATGTTGGATTTAGAGTTCCAAATTTATCTATCTAAATAGGAGAGAACAGAGGGAAACCTAATTATAAAAACTGCTAATGTAGACGAACGCTTCAACCTAGAAGAACAAAATTTGGTGAGCCAAGTGGGATTTGTGTACTGATCATTAGCAACAAGTATCATCAAGATTGGGTGAAAAAATATTTGCTGGTATTTCGGAAACTCGTTATTTCTTAGAAGCTTGGCAAGCCCTCTCAATGAAAGTGCTTTTCCACAGTCTGTGCCTAGGGCTACTTGAAGAGGAAACAAACCATCGAGACAAAACTGAGAACTCCTTTATTTTGTCAAGTTTCAAAGAGCTACTACAAACCATGTTGGATTTAGAGTTCCAAATTCATCTATCTATATAGGAGAGAACAGAGGGAAACCTAAATGTGAAAACAGCTACAGTAAACGAACGCTTCAACCTAGAAGACAAAATTTGGTGAGCCAAGTGGGATTTGTGTACTGATCATTACCACCAAGTATCATCAAGATTGGGTGAAAAAAATATTTGATGGTATTTCAGAAACTCGTTATTTCTTAGAAGCTTGGCAACCCCTCTCAATGAAAGTGCTTTTCCACAGTCTGTGCCTAGGGCTACTTGAAGAGGAAACAAACCATAGAGACAAAAGTGAGAACTCCTTTATTTTGTCAAGTTTCAAAGAGCTACTAGCGACCATGTTGGATTTAGAGTCCAAATTCATCCATCTATATAGGAGAGAACGAGAGGGAAACCTAAATATAAAAACTGCTACTGTAGACGAACGCTACAACCTAGAAGAACAAAATTTGGTGAGCCAAGTGGGATTTGTGTACTGATCATTACCACCAAGTATCATCAAGATTGGGTGAAAAAATATTTGCTGGTATTTCGGAAACTCGTTATTTCTTAGAAGCTTGGCAACCCCTCTCAATGATAGTGCTTTTCCACAGTCTGTGCCTAGGCTACTTGAAGAGAAACAAACCATAGAGACAAAACTGAGAACTCCTTTATTTTGTAAGTTTCAAAGAGCTACTAAAAACCATTTGGATTAGAGTTCCAAATTCATCTATCTAAATAGAGAGAACAGAGGGAAACTAATTATAAAAACTGCTACTGTAGACGAACGCTTCAACCTAGAAGAACAATATTTGGTGAGCAAAGTGGGATTTGTGTACTGATCATTACCACCAAGTATCATCAAGATTGGGTGAAAAAATATTTGCTGGTATTTCGGAAATTCGTTATTTCTTAGAAGCTTGGAAACCCCTCTCCATGAAAGTGCTTTTCCACAGTCTGTGCCTAGGGCTACTTGAAGAGGAAACAAACCATAGAGACAAAACTGAGAACTCCTTTATTTTGTCAAGTTTCAAAGAGCTACTACAAACCATGTTGGATTTAGAGTTCCAAAATCATCTATCTATATAGGAGAGAACAGAGAGAATCCTAAATGTAAAAACTGCTACTGTAAACGAACGCTTCAACCTAGAAGAACAAAATTTGGTGAGCCAAGTGGGATTTGTGTAGTGATCATTAGCAACAAGTATCATCAAGATTGGGTGAAAAAATATTTGCTGGTATTTCGGAAACTCGTAATTTCTTAGAAGCTTGGCAACCCCTCTCAATGAAAGTGCTTTTCCACAGTCTGTGCCTAGGGCTACTTGAAGAGGAAACAAACCATAGAGACAAAACTGAGAACTCCTTTATTTTGTCAAGTTTCAAAGAGCTACTACTAACCATGTTGGATTTAGAGTTCCAAATTCATCTATCTATATATGAGAGAACAGAGTAAAACCTAAATATAAAAACTGCTACTGTAGACGAACGCATCAACCTAGAAGAACAAAATTGGGTGAGCCAAGTGGGATTTGTGTACTGCGCATTACCACCAAGTATCATCAAGATTGGGTGAAAAAATATTTGCTGATGTTTCGGAAACTTGTAATTTCTCAGAAGCTTGGCAACCACTCTCAATGAAAGTGCTTTTCGACAGTCTGTGCCTAGGGCTACATGAAGACGAAACAAACCATAGAGACAAAACTGAGAACTCCTTTATTTTGTGAAGTTTCAAAGAGCTACTACAAACCATGTTAGATTTAGAGTTCCAAATTCATCTATCTATATAGGAGAGAACAGAGGGAAACCTAAATATAAAAACTGCTACTGTAGAGGAACGCTTCAACCTAGAAGAACAAAATTTGGTGAGCCAAGTGAGATTTGTGTACTGATCATTAGCAAAAAGTATCATCAAGATTGGGTGAAAAAATATTTGCTGATATTTCGGAAACTCGTTATTTCTTAGAAGCTTGGCAACCCCTCTCAATGTAAGTGCTTTTCCACAGTGTGTGCCTAGGGCTAATTGAAGAGGAAACAATCCATAGAGACAAAACTGAGAACGCCTTTATTTTTTCAAGTTTCAAAGAGCTACTACAAACCATGTTGAATTTAGAGTTCCAAAATCATGTATCTATACAGGAGAGAACAGAGGGAAACCTAAATATAAAAACTGCTAAAGTAGACGAACGCTTCAACCTAGAAGAACAAAATTTGATAAGCAAGTGGGATTTGTGTACTGATCATTACCATCAAGTATCATCAAGATTGCGTGAAAAAATATTTGCTGGTATTTCGGAAACTCGTAATTTCTTAGAAGCTTGGCAACTCCTCTCCATGAAAGTGCTTTTCCACAGTCTGTGATTGGGCTACCTTGAAGAGGAAACAAACCTTTGAGACAAAACTGAGAACTCCTTTATTTTGTCAAGTTTCAAAGAGCTACTAGAATCCATGTTAAATTTAGAGTTCCAAATTCTTCTATCTATATAGGAGAGAACAGAGAGAAACCTAAATATAAAAACTGCTACTGTAGACGAACGCTTCAACCTAGAAGAACAAAATTTGGTGACCCAAGTGGGATTTGTGTACTGATCATTAGCAACAAGTATCATCAAGATTGGGTGAAAAAATATTTGCTGGTATTTCGGAAACTCGTTATTTCTTAGAAGCTTGGCAACCCCTCTCAATGAAAGTGCTTTTCCACAGTCTGTGCCTAGGGCTACTTGAAGAGGAAACAAACATAGAGACAAAACTGAGAACTCCTTTATTTTGTCAATTTTCAAAGAGCTACTAGAAACCATGTTCTATTTAGAGTTCCAATTTATCTATCTATATAGGAGAGAACAGTGGGAAACCTAAATATAAAAAGTGCTACTGTAGACGAACGCTTCAACTTAGAAGAACAAAATTTGGTGAGCCAAGTGCGAATTGTGTACTGATCATTACCACCAAGTATCATCAAGATTGGGTGAAAAAATATTTGCTGGTATTTCGGAAACTCGTTATTTTTTAGAAGCTTGGCAACCCCTCTCAATGAAAGCGCTTTCCACAGTCTGTGCCTAGGGCTACTTGAAGATTAAACAAACCATAGAGACAAAACTGAGAACTCCTTTATTTTGTCTTGTTTCAAAGAGCTACTACAATCCATGTTGGATTTAGAGTTCCAAATTCATCTCTCTGTATAGGAGAGAACAGAGAGAATCCTAAATATAAAAACTGCTACTGTAGACGAGCGCTTCAACCTAGAAGAACAAAACTTGGTGAGCCAAGTGGGATTTGTGTACTGATCATAACCACCAATTATCATCAAGATTGGGTGAAAAAATATTTGCTGATTTTTCAGAAACTTGTAATTTCTTAGAAGATTGGCAACCACTCTCAATGAAAGTGCTTTTCCACAGTCAGTGCCTAGGGCTACATGAAGAGGAAACAAACCATAGAGACAAAACTGAGAACTCCTTTATTTTGTCAAGTTTCATAGAGCTACTAGAAACCATGTTGGATTTAGAGTTCCAAATTCATCTATCTATATAGGAGAGAACAGAGTGAAACCTAAATATAAAAACTGCTACTGTAGACGAACGCTTCAACCTAGAAGAACAAAATTTGGTGAGCCAAGTGGGATTTGTGTACTGATCATTACCAACAAGTATCATCAAGATTGGGTGAAAAAATATTTGCTGGTATTTCGGAAACTCGTTATTTCTTAGAAGCTTGGCAACCCCTCTCAATGAAAGGGCTTTTCCACAGTGTGTGCCTAGGGCTAATTGAAGACGAAACAATCCATAGAGACAAAACTGAGAACTCCTTTATTTTGTCAAGTTTCAAAGAGCTACTACCAACCATGTTGGATTTAGAGTTCCAAGTTCATCTATCTATACAGGAGAGAACAGAGGGAAACCTAAATATAAAAACTGCTACTGTAGACGAACGCTTCAACCTAGAAGAACAAAATTTGGTGAGCCAAGTGGGATTTGTGTACTGATCATTACCTCCAAGTATCATCAAGATTGGGTGAAAAAATATTTGCTGGTATTTTGGAAACTTGTAATTTCTTAAACCTTGGCAAATCCTCTCCATGAAAGTGCTTTTCCACAGTCTGTGACTAGGGCTACTTGAAGAGGAAACAAACCATAGGGACAAAACTGAGAACTCCTTTATTTTGTCAAGTTTCAAAAAGCTACTACAAACCATGTTGGATTTAGAGTTCCAAATTCATGTTTCTATATATGAGAGAACCGAGTGAAACTTTAATATAAAAACTGCTCCTGTAGACGAACGCTTCAACGTAGAATAACAAAATTTGGTGAGCCAAGTGGGATTTGAGTACTGATCATTACCTCCAAGTATCATCAAGATTGGGTGAAAAAATATTTGCTGGTATTTTGGAAACTCGTTATTTCTTAGAAGCTTGGCAACCCATCTCAATGAAAGTGCTTCCACAGTCTGAGCCTAGGGCTACTTGAAGAGGAAACAAACCATAGAGACAAAACTGAGAACTCCTTTATTTTGTCATGTTTCAAAGAGCTACTACAAACCATGTTGGATTTATAGTTCCAAATTCATCTATCTATATAGAAGAGAACAGAGGGAAACCTAAATATAAAAACTGCTACTGTAGAGGAACGCTTCAACCTAGAAGAACAAAATTTGGTGAGCCAAGTGGGATTTGTGTACTGATCATTAGCAAAAAGTATCATCAAGATTGGGTGAAAAAATATTTGCTGGTATTTCGGAAACTCGTTATTTCTTAGAAGCTTGGCAACCCCTCTCAATGAAAGTGCTTTTCCACAGTGTGTGCCTAGGGCTAATTGAAGAGGAAACAATCCATAGAGACAAAACTGAGAACTCCTTTATTTTGTCAATTTTCAAAGAGCTACTAGAAACCATGTTCTATTTAGAGTTCCAAATTTATCTATCTATATAGGAGAGAACAGTGGGAAACCTAAATATAAAAAGTGCTACTGTAGACTAACGCTTCAACCTAGAAGAACAAAATTTGGTGAGCCAAGTGCGAACTGTGTACTGATCATTACCACCAAGTATCATCAAGATTGGGTGAAAAAATATTTGCTGGTATTTCGGAAACTCGTTATTTTTTAGAAGCTTGTCAACCCCACTCAATGAAAGCTCTTTCCACAGTCTGTGCCTAGGGCTACTTGAAGATTAAACAAACCATAGAGACAAAACTGAGAACTCCTTTATTTTGTCATGTTTCAAAGAGCTACTACAATCCATGTTGGATTTAGAGTTCCCAATTCATCTCTCTGTATAGGAGAGAACAGAGAGAATCCTAAATATAAAAACTGCTACTGTAGACGAGCGCTTCAACCTAGAAGAACAAAACTTGGTGAGCCAAGAGGGATTTGTGTACTGATCATAACCACCAATTATCATCAAGATTGGGTGAAAAAATATTTGCTGATTTTTCAGAAACTTGTAATTTCTTAGAAGCTTGGCAACCACTCTCAATGAAAGTGCTTTTCCACAGTCAGTGCCTAGGGCTACATGAAGAGGAAACAAACCATAGAGACAAAACTGAGACCTCCTTTATTTTGTCAAGTTTCATAGAGCTACTACAAACCATGTTGGATTTAGAGTTCCAAATTCATCTATCTATATAGGAGAGAACAGAGTGAAACCTAAATATAAAAACTGCTACTGTAGACTAACGCTTCAACCTAGAAGAACAAAATTTGGTGAGCCAAGTGGGATTTGTGTACTGATCATTACCAACAAGTATCATCAAGATTGGGTGAAAAAATATTTGCTGGTATTTCGGAAACTCGTTATTTCTTAGAAGCTTGGCAACCCCTCTCAATGAAAGTGCTTTTCCACAGTCTGTGCCTAGGGCTAATTGAAGACGAAACAATCCATAGAGACAAAACTGAGAACTCCTTTATTTTGTCAAGTTTCAAAGATATACTACTACCAAGTTGGATTTAGAGTTCCAAGTTCATCTATCTATACAGGAGAGAACAGAGGGAAACCTAAATATAAAAACTGCTAAAGTAGACGAACGCTTCAACCTAGAAGAACAAAATTTGATAAGCAAGTGGGATTTGTGTACTGATCATTACCATCAAGTATCATCAAGATTGCGTGAAAAAATATTTGATGGTATTTCGGAAACTCGTAATTTCTTAGAAGCTTGGCAACTCCTCTCCATGAAAGTGCTTTTCCACAGTCTGTGATTGGGCTACTTGAAGAGGAAACAAACCATTGAGACAAAACTGAGAACTCCTTTATTTTGTCAAGTTTCAAAGAGCTACTACAATCCATGTTAAATTTAGAGTTCCAAATTCTTCTATCTATATAGGAGAGAACAGAGAGAAACCTAAATATAAAAACTGCTACTGTAGACGAACGCTTCAACCTAGAAGAACAAAATTTGGTGACCCAAGTGGGATTTGTGTACTGATCATTAGCAACAAGTATCATCAAGATTGGGTGAAAAAATATTTGCTGGTATTTCGGAAACTCGTTATTTCTTAGAAGCTTGGCAACCCCTCTCAATGAAAGTGCTTTTCCACAGTCTGTGCCTAGGGCTACTTGAAGAGGAAACAAACATAGAGACAAAACTGAGAACTCCTTTATTTTGTCAATTTTCAAAGAGCTACTAGAAACCATGTTCTATTTAGAGTTCCAAATTTATCTATCTATATAGGAGAGAACAGTGGGAAACCTAAATATAAAAAGTGCTACTGTAGACGAACGCTTCAACCTAGAAGAACAAAATTTGGTGAGCCAAGTGCGAATTGTGTACTGATCATTACCACCAAGTATCATCAAGATTGGGTGAAAAAATATTTGCTGGTATTTCGGAAACTCGTTATTTTTTAGAAGCTTGGCAACCCCTCTCAATGAAAGCGCTTTCCACAGTCTGTGCCTAGGGCTACTTGAAGATTAAACAAACCATAGAGACAAAACTGAGAACTCCTTTATTTTGTCATGTTTCAAAGAGCTACTACAATCCATGTTGGATTTAGAGTTCCAAATTCATCCCTCTGTATAGGAGAGAACAGAGAGAATCCTAAATATAAAAACTGCTACTGTAGACGAGCGCTTCAACCTAGAAGAACAAAACTTGGTGAGCCAAGTGGGATTTGTGTACTGATCATAACCACCAATTATCATCAAGATTGGGTGAAAAAATATTTGCTGATTTTTCAGAAACTTGTAATTTCTTAGAAGATTGGCAACCACTCTCAATGAAAGTGCTTTTCCACAGTCAGTGCCTAGGGCTACATGAAGAGGAAACAAACCATAGAGACAAAACTGAGAACTCCTTTATTTTGTCAAGTTTCATTGAGCTACTAGAAACCATGTTGGATTTAGAGTTCCAAATTCATCTATCTATATAGGAGAGAACAGAGTGAAACCTAAATATAAAAACTGCTACTGTAGACAAACGCTTCAACCTAGAAGAACAAAATTTGGTGAGCCAAGTGGGATTTGTGTACTGATCATTACCTCCAAGTATCATCAAGATTGGGTGAAAAAATATTTGCTGGTATTTTGGAAACTTGTAATTTCTTAAACCTTGGCAAATCCTCTCTATGAAAGTGCTTTTCCACAGTCTGTGACTAGGGCTACTTGAAGAGGAAACAAACCATAGGGACAAAACTGAGAACTCCTTTATTTTGTCAAGTTTCAAAAAGCTACTACAAACCATGTTGGATTTAGAGTTCCAAATTCATGTTTCTATATATGAGAGAACCGAGTGAAACTTAAATATAAAAACTGCTCCTGTAGACGAACGCTTCAACGTAGAATAACAAAATTTGGTGAGCCAAGTGGGATTTGAGTACTGATCATTACCTCCAAGTATCATCAAGATTGGGTGAAAAAGTATTTGCTGGTATTTTGGAAACTCGTTATTTCTTAGAAGCTTGGCAACCCATCTCAATGAAAGTGCTTCCACAGTCTGAGCCTAGGGCTACTTGAAGAGGAAACAAACCATAGAGACAAAACTGAGAACTCCTTTATTTTGTCATGTTTCAAAGAGCTACTACAAACCATGTTGGATTTATAGTTCCAAATTCATCTATCTATATAGGAGAGAACAGAGGGAAACCTAAATATAAAAACTGCTACTGTAGAGGAACGCTTCAACCTAGAAGAACAAAATTTGGTGAGCCAAGTGGGATTTGTGTACTGATCATTAGCAAAAAGTATCATCAAGATTGGGTGAAAAAATATTTGCTGGTATTTCGGAAACTCGTTATTTCTTAGAAGCTTGGCAACCCCTCTCAATGAAAGTGCTTTTCCACAGTGTGTGCCTAGGGCTAATTGAAGAGGAAACAATCCATAGAGACAAAACTGAGAACTCCTTTATTTTTTCAAGTTTCAAAGACCTACTACAAACCATGTTGAATTTAGAGTTCCAAAATCATGTATCTATACAGGAGAGAACAGAGGGAAACCTAAATATAAAAACTGCTACTGTAGACGAACGCTTCAACCTAGAAGAACAAAATTTGATAAGCAAGTGGGATTTGTGTACTGATCATTACCATCAAGTATCATCAAGATTGCGTGAAAAAATATTTGCTGGTATTTCGGAAACTCGTTATTTCTTAGAAGCTTGGCAACCCCTCTCCATGAAAGTGCTTTTCCACAGTCTGTGATTGGGCTACTTGAAGAGGAAACAAACCATAGAGACAAAACTGAGAACTCCTTTATTTTGTCAAGTTTCAAAGAGCTACTACAATCCATGTTAAATTTAGAGTTCCAAATTCTTCTATCTATATAGGAGAGAACAGAGAGAAACCTAAATATAAAAACTGCTACTGTAGACGAACGCTTCAACCTAGAAGAACAAAATTTGGTGAGCCAAGTGGGATTTGTGTACTGATCATTAGCAACAAGTATCATCAAGATTGGGTGAAAAAATATTTGCTGGTATTTCGGAAACTCGTTATTTCTTAGAAGCTTGGCAACCCCTCTCAATGAAAGTGCTTTTCCACAGTCTGTGCCTAGGGCTACTTGAAGAGGAAACAAACATAGAGACAAAACTGAGAACTCCTTTATTTTGTCAAGTTTCAAAGAGCTACTAGAAACCATGTTGGATTTAGAGTTCCAAATTTATCTATCTATATGGGAGAGAACAGTGGGAAACCTAAATATAAAAAGTGCTACTGTAGACGAACGCTTCAACCTAGAAGAACAAAATTTGGTGAGCCAAGTTCGATTTGTGTACTGATCATTACCACCAAGTATCATCAAGATTGGGTGAAAAAATATTTGCTGGTATTTCGGAAACTCGTTATTTTTTAGAAGCTTGGCAACCCCTCTCTATGAAAGCGCTTTCCACAGTCTGTGCCTAGGGCTACTTGAAAATTAAACAAACCATAGAGACAAAACTGAGAACTCCTTTATTTTGTCATGTTTCAAAGAGCTACTACAATCCATGTTGGATTTAGAGTTCCAAATTCATCTCTCTGTATAGGAGAGAACAGAGAGAATCCTAAATATAAAAACTGCTACTGTAGACGAGCGCTTCAACCTAGAAGAACAAAACTTGGTGAGCCAAGTGGGATTTGTGTACTGATCATAACCACCAAGTATCATCAAGATTGGGTGAAAAAATATTTGCTGATTTTTCGGTATCTTGTAATTTCTTAGAAGCTTGGCAACCACTCTCAATGAAAGTGCTTTTCCACAGTCTGTGCCTAGGGCTACATGAAGAGGAAACATACCATAGAGACAAAACTGAGAACTCCTTTATTTTGTCAAGTTTCATAGAGCTACTACAAACCATGTTGGATTTAGAGTTCCAAATTCATCTATCTATATAGGAGAGAACAGAGTGAAACCTAAATATAAAAACTGCTACTGTAGACGAACGCTTCAACCTAGAAGAACAAAATTTGGTGAGCCAAGTGGGATTTGTGTACTGATCATTACCAACAAGTATCATCAAGATTGGGTGAAAAAATATTTGCTGGTATTTCGGAAACTCGTTATTTCTTAGAATCTTGGCAACCCCTCTCAATGAAAGGGCTTTTCCACAGTGTGTGCCTAGGGCTAATTGAAGACAAAACAATCCATAGAGACAAAACTGAGAACTCCTTTATTTTGTCAAGTTTCAAAGAGCTACTACCAACCATGTTGAATTTAGAGTTCCAAATTCATCTATCTATACAGGAGAGAACAGAGGGAAACCTAAATATAAAAACTGCTACTGTAGACGAACGCTTCAACCTAGAAGAACAAAATTTGGTGAGCCAAGTGGGATTTGTGTACTGATCATTACCACCAAGTATCATCAAGATTGGGTGAAAAAATATTTGCTGGTATTTCGGAAACTTGTAATTTCTTAAAGCTTGGCAAATCCTCTCCATGAAAGTGCTTTTCCACAGTCTGTGACTAGGGCTACTTGAAGAGGAAACAAACCATAGAGACAAAACTGAGAACTCCTTTATTTTGTCAAGTTTCAAAAAGCTACTACAAACCATGTTGGATTTAGAGTTCCAAATTCATGTTTCTATATATGAGAGAACCGAGTGAAACTTAAATATAAAAACTGCTCCTGTAGACGAACGCTTCAACGTAGAAGAACAAAATTTGGTGAGCCAAGTGGGATTTGAGTACTGATCATTACCTCCAAGTATCATCAAGATTGGGTGAAAAAATATTTGCTGCTATTTTGGAAACTCGTTATTTCTTAGAAGCTTGGCAACCCATCTCAATGAAAGTGCTTCCACAGTCTGAGCCTAGGGCTACTTGAAGAGGAAACAAACCATAGAGACAAAACTGAGAACTCCTTTATTTTGTCATGTTTCAAAGAGCTACTACAAACCATGTTGGATTTATAGTTCCAAATTCATCTATCTATATAGGAGAGAACAGAGGGAAACCTAAATATAAAAACTGCTACTGTAGAGGAACGCTTCAACCTAGAAGAACAAAATTTGGTGAGCCAAGTGGGATTTGTGTACTGATCATTAGCAAAAAGTATCATCAAGATTGGGTGAAAAAATATTTGCTGGCATTTCGGAAACTCGTTATTTCTTAGAAGCTTGGCAACCCCTCTCAATGAAAGTGCTTTTCCACAGTGTGTGCCTAGGGCTAATTGAAGAGGAAACAATCCATAGAGACAAAACTGAGAACTCCTTTATTTTTTCAAGTTTCAAAGACCTACTACAAACCATGTTGAATTTAGAGTTCCAAAATCATGTATCTATACAGGAGAGAACAGAGGGAAACCTAAATATAAAAACTGCTACTGTAGACGAACGCTTCAACCTAGAAGAACAAAATTTGATAAGCAAGTGGGATTTGTGTACTGATCATTACCATCAAGTATCATCAAGATTGCGTGAAAAAATATTTGCTGGTATTTCGGAAACTCGTAATTTCTTAGAAGCTTGGCAACCCCTCTCCATGAAAGTGCTTTTCCACAGTCTGTGATTGGGCTACTTGAAGAGGAAACAAACCATAGAGACAAAACTGAGAACTCCTTTATTTTGTCAAGTTTCAAAGAGCTACTACAATCCATGTTAAATTTAGAGTTCCAAATTCTTCTATCTATATAGGAGAGAACAGAGAGAAACCTAAATATAAAAACTGCTACTGTAGACGAACGCTTCAACCTAGAAGAACAAAATTTGGTGAGCCAAGTGGGATTTGTGTACTGATCATTAGCAACAAGTATCATCAAGATTGGGTGAAAAAATATTTGCTGGTATTTCGGAAACTCGTTATTTCTTAGAAGCTTGGCAACCCCTCTCAATGAAAGTGCTTTTCCACAGTCTGTGCCTAGGGCTACTTGAAGAGGAAACAAACATAGAGACAAAACTGAGAACTCCTTTATTTTGTCAAGTTTCAAAGAGCTACTAGAAACCATGTTGGATTTAGAGTTCCAAATTTATCTATCTATATAGGAGAGAACAGTGGGAAACCTAAATATAAAAAGTGCTACTGTAGACGAACGCTTCAACCTAGAAGAACAAAATTTGGTGAGCCAAGTTCGATTTGTGTACTGATCATTACCACCAAGTATCATCAAGATTGGGTGAAAAAATATTTGCTGGTATTTCGGAAACTCGTTATTTTTTAGAAGCTTGGCAACCCCTCTCTATGAAAGCGCTTTCCACAGTCTGTGCCTAGGGCTACTTGAAAATTAAACAAACCATAGAGACAAAACTGAGAACTCCTTTATTTTGTCATGTTTCAAAGAGCTACTACAATCCATGTTGGATTTAGAGTTCCAAATTCATCTCTCTGTATAGGAGAGAACAGAGAGAATCCTAAATATAAAAACTGCTACTGTAGACGAGCGCTTCAACCTAGAAGAACAAAACTTGGTGAGCCAAGTGGGATTTGTGTACTGATCATAACCACCAAGTATCATCAAGATTGGGTGAAAAAATATTTGCTGATTTTTCGGTATCTTGTAATTTCTTAGAAGCTTGGCAACCACTCTCATTGAAAGTGCTTTTCCACAGTCTGTGCCTAGGGCTACATGAAGAGGAAACATACCATAGAGACAAAACTGAGAACTCCTTTATTTTGTCAAGTTTCATAGAGCTACTACAAACCATGTTGGATTTAGAGTTCCAAATTCATCTATCTATATAGGAGAGAACAGAGTGAAACCTAAATATAAAAACTGCTACTGTAGACGAACGCTTCAACCTAGAAGAACAAAATTTGGTGAGCCAAGTGGGATTTGTGTACTGATCATTACCAACAAGTATCATCAAGATTGGGTGAAAAAATATTTGCTGGTATTTCGGAAACTCGTTATTTCTTAGAATCTTGGCAACCCCTCTCAATGAAAGGGCTTTTCCACAGTGTGTGCCTAGGGCTAATTGAAGACAAAACAATCCATAGAGACAAAACTGAGAACTCCTTTATTTTGTCAAGTTTCAAAGAGCTACTACCAACCATGTTGAATTTAGAGTTCCAAATTCATCTATCTATACAGGAGAGAACAGAGGGAAACCTAAATATAAAAACTGCTACTGTAGACGAACGCTTCAACCTAGAAGAACAAAATTTGGTGAGCCAAGTGGGATTTGTGTACTGATCATTACCACCAAGTATCATCAAGATTGGGTGAAAAAATATTTGCTGGTATTTCGGAAACTTGTAATTTCTTAAAGCTTGGCAAATCCTCTCCATGAAAGTGCTTTTCCACAGTCTGTGACTAGGGCTACTTGAAGAGGAAACAAACCATAGAGACAAAACTGAGAACTCCTTTATTTTGTCAAGTTTCAAAAAGCTACTACAAACCATGTTGGATTTAGAGTTCCAAATTCATGTTTCTATATATGAGAGAACCGAGTGAAACTTAAATATAAAAACTGCTCCTGTAGACGAACGCTTCAACGTAGAAGAACAAAATTTGGTGAGCCAAGTGGGATTTGAGTACTGATCATTACCTCCAAGTATCATCAAGATTGGGTGAAAAAATATTTGCTGCTATTTTGGAAACTCGTTATTTCTTAGAAGCTTGGCAACCCATCTCAATGAAAGTGCTTCCACAGTCTGAGCCTAGGGCTACTTGAAGAGGAAACAAACCATAGAGACAAAACTGAGAACTCCTTTATTTTGTCATGTTTCAAAGAGCTACTACAAACCATGTTGGATTTATAGTTCCAAATTCATCTATCTATATAGGAGAGAACAGAGGGAAACCTAAATATAAAAACTGCTACTGTAGAGGAACGCTTCAACCTAGAAGAACAAAATTTGGTGAGCCAAGTGGGATTTGTGTACTGATCATTAGCAAAAAGTATCATCAAGATTGGGTGAAAAAATATTTGCTGGCATTTCGGAAACTCGTTATTTCTTAGAAGCTTGGCAACCCCTCTCAATGAAAGTGCTTTTCCACAGTGTGTGCCTAGGGCTAATTGAAGAGGAAACAATCCATAGAGACAAAACTGAGAACTCCTTTATTTTTTCAAGTTTCAAAGACCTACTACAAACCATGTTGAATTTAGAGTTCCAAAATCATGTATCTATACAGGAGAGAACAGAGGGAAACCTAAATATAAAAACTGCTACTGTAGACGAACGCTTCAACCTAGAAGAACAAAATTTGATAAGCAAGTGGGATTTGTGTACTGATCATTACCATCAAGTATCATCAAGATTGCGTGAAAAAATATTTGCTGGTATTTCGGAAACTCGTAATTTCTTAGAAGCTTGGCAACCCCTCTCCATGAAAGTGCTTTTCCACAGTCTGTGATTGGGCTACTTGAAGAGGAAACAAACCATAGAGACAAAACTGAGAACTCCTTTATTTTGTCAAGTTTCAAAGAGCTACTACAATCCATGTTAAATTTAGAGTTCCAAATTCTTCTATCTATATAGGAGAGAACAGAGAGAAACCTAAATATAAAAACTGCTACTGTAGACGAACGCTTCAACCTAGAAGAACAAAATTTGGTGAGCCAAGTGGGATTTGTGTACTGATCATTAGCAACAAGTATCATCAAGATTGGGTGAAAAAATATTTGCTGGTATTTCGGAAACTCGTTATTTTTTAGAAGCTTGGCAACCCCTCTCTATGAAAGCGCTTTCCACAGTCTGTGCCTAGGGCTACTTGAAAATTAAACAAACCATAGAGACAAAACTGAGAACTCCTTTATTTTGTCATGTTTCAAAGAGCTACTACAAACCATGTTGGATTTATAGTTCCAAATTCATCTATCTATATAGGAGAGAACAGAGGGAAACCTAAATATAAAAACTGCTACTGTAGAGGAACGCTTCAACCTAGAAGAACAAAATTTGGTGAGCCAAGTGGGATTTGTGTACTGATCATTAGCAAAAAGTATCATCAAGATTGGGTGAAAAAATATTTGCTGGTATTTCGGAAACTCGTTATTTCTTAGAAGCTTGGCAACCCCTCTCAATGAAAGTGCTTTTCCTCAGTGTGTGCCTAGGGCTAATTGAAGAGGAAACAATCCATAGAGACAAAACTGAGAACTCCTTTATTTTTTCAAGTTTCAAAGACCTACTACAAACCATGTTGAATTTAGAGTTCCAAAATCATGTATCTATACAGGAGAGAACAGAGGGAAAAATAAATATAAAAACTGCTACTGTAGACGAACGCTTCAACCTAGAAGAACAAAATTTGATAAGCAAGTGGGATTTGTGTACTGATCATTACCATCAAGTATCATCAAGATTGCGTGAAAAAATATTTGCTGGTATTTCGGAAACTCGTAATTTCTTAGAAGCTTGGCAACCCCTCTCCATGAAAGTGCTTTTCCACAGTCTGTGATTGGGCTACTTGAAGAGGAAACAAACCATAGAGACAAAACTGAGAACTCCTTTATTTTGTCAAGTTTCAAAGAGCTACTACAATCCATGTTAAATTTAGAGTTCCAAATTCTTCTATCTATATAGGAGAGAACAGAGAGAAACCTAAATATAAAAACTGCTACTGTAGACGAACGCTTCAACCTAGAAGAACAAAATTTGGTGAGCCAAGTGGGATTTGTGTACTGATCATTAGCAACAAGTATCATCAAGATTGGGTGAAAAAATATTTGCTGGTATTTCGGAAACTCGTTATTTTTTAGAAGCTTGGCAACCCCTCTCTATGAAAGCGCTTTCCACAGTCTGTGCCTAGGGCTACTTGAAAATTAAACAAACCATAGAGACAAAACTGAGAACTCCTTTATTTTCTCAAGTTTCAAAGAGCTACTACCAACCATGTTGAATTTAGAGTTCCAAATTCATCTATCTATACAGGAGTGAACAGAGGGAAACCTAAATATAAAAACTGCTACTGTAGACGAACGCTTCAACCTAGAAGAACAAAATTTGGTGAGCCAAGTGGGATTTGTGTACTGATCATTACCACCAAGTATCATCAAGATTGGGTGAAAAAATATTTGCTGGTATTTCGGAAACTTGTAATTTCTTAAAGCTTGGCAAATCCTCTCCATGAAAGTGCTTTTCCACAGTCTGTGACTAGGGCTACTTGAAGAGGAAACAAACCATAGAGACAAAACTGAGAACTCCTTTATTTTGTCAAGTTTCAAAAAGCTACTACAAACCATGTTGGATTTAGAGTTCCAAATTCATGTTTCTATATATGAGAGAACCGAGTGAAACTTAAATATAAAAACTGCTCCTGTAGACGAACGCTTCAACGTAGAAGAACAAAATTTGGTGAGCCAAGTGGGATTTGAGTACTGATCATTACCTCCAAGTATCATCAAGATTGGGTGAAAAAATATTTGCTGCTATTTTGGAAACTCGTTATTTCTTAGAAGCTTGGCAACCCATCTCAATGAAAGTGCTTCCACAGTCTGAGCCTAGGGCTACTTGAAGAGGAAACAAACCATAGAGACAAAACTGAGAACTCCTTTATTTTGTCAAGTTTCAAAGAGCTACTACAATCCATGTTGGATTTAGAGTTCCAAATTCATCTATCTATATAGGAGAGAACAGAGAGAAACCTAAATATAAAAACTGCTACTGTAGACGAACGCTTCAACCTAGAAGAACAAAATTTGGTGAGCCAAGTGGAATTTGTGTACTGATCATTAGCAACAAGTATCATCAAGATTGGGTGAAAAAATATTTGCTGGTATTTCGGAAACTCGTTATTTCTTAGAAGCTTGGAAACCCCTCTCAATTAAAGTGCTTTTACACAGTGTGTGCCTAGGGCTAATTGAAGAGGAAACAATCCATTGAGAAAAAACTGAGAACTCCTTTATTTTGTCAAGTTTCAAAGAGCTACTACAAACCTTTGTTGGATTTAGAGTTCCAAATTCATCTATCTATATAGGAGAGAACAGAGAGAAACCTAAATATAAAAACTGCTACTGTAGACGAACGCTTCAACCTAGAAGAGCTAAATTTGGTGAGCCAAGTGGGATTTGTGTACTGATCATTACCACCAAGTATCATCAAGATTGGGTGAAAAAATATTTGCTGGTATTTCGGAAACTCGTAATTTCTTAGAAGCTTGGCAATCCCTCTACATGAAAGTGCTTTTCCACAGTCTGTGACTAGGGCTACTTGAAGAGGAAACAAATCATAGAGACAAAATTGAGAACTCCTTTATTTTGTCATGTTTCAAAGAGCTACTACAATCCATGTTGGATTTAGAGTTCCAAATTCATCTCTCTGTATAGGAGAGAACAGAGAGAATCCTAAATATAAAAACTGCTACTGTAGATGAGCGCTTCAACCTAGAAGAACAAAATTTGGTGAGCCAAGTGGGATTTGTGTACTGATCATTACCACCAAGTATCATCAAGATTGGGTGAAAAAATATTTGCTGGTATTTCGGAAACTTGTAATTTCTTAAAGCTTGGCAAATCCTCTCCATGAAAGTGCTTTTCCACAGTCTGTGACTAGGGCTACTTGAAGAGGAAACAAACCATAGAGACAAAACTGAGAACTCCTTTATTTTGTCAAGTTTCAAAAAGCTACTACAAACCATGTTGGATTTAGAGTTCCAAATTCATGTTTCTATATATGAGAGAACCGAGTGAAACTTAAATATAAAAACTGCTCCTGTAGACGAACGCTTCAACCTAGAAGAACAAAATTTGGTGAGCCAAATGGGATTTGTGTACTGATCATTAGCAAAAAGAATCATCAAGATTGGGTGAAAAAATATTTGCTGGTATTTCGGAAACTCATTATTTCTTAGAAGCTTGTCAACCCCTCTCAATGAAAGTGCTTTTCCACACTCTGTGCCTAGGGCTACTTGAAGAGTAAACAAACCATACAGACAAAACTCAGAACTCCTTTATTTTGTCAAGTTTCAAAGAGCTACTACAAACCATGTTGGATTTAGAGTTCCAAATTCATCTATCTATATAGGAGAGCACAGAGTGAAACCTAAATATAAAAACTGCTACTGTAGACGAACGCTTCAACCTCGAAGAACAAAATTTGGTGAGCCAAGTGGGATTTGTGAACTAATCATTACCACCAAGTATCATCAAGATTGGGTGAAAAAATATTTGCTGGTATTTCAGAAACTCGTAATTTCTTAGAAGCTTCGCAACCCCTCTCAATGAAAGTGCTTTTCCACAGTCTGTGCCTAGGGCTACTTAAAGAGGAAACAAACCATAGTGACAAAACTGAGAACTCCTTTATTTTTTCAAGTTTCAAAGAGCTACTACAAACCATGTTGGATTTAGAGTTCCAAATTCATCTATCTATATATAGGAGAGAACAGAGGGAAACCTAAATATAAAAACTGCTACTGTAGACGAACGCTTCAACCTAGAAGAACAAAATTTGGTGAGCCAAGTGGGATTTGTGTACTGATCATTAGCAACAAGTATCATCAAGATTGGGTGAAAAAATATTTGCTGGTATTTCGGAAACTCGTTATTTCCTAGAAGCTTGGAAACCCCTCTCAATTAAAGTGCTTTTACACAGTGTGTGCCTAGGGCTAATTGAAGAGGAAACAATCCATAGAGACAAAACTGAGAACTCCTATATTTTGTCAAGTTTCAAAGAGCTACTACAAACCTTTGTTGGATTTAGAGTTCCAAATTCATCTATCTATACAGGAGAAAACAGAGGGAAACCTAAATATAAAAACCGCTACTGTAGACGAACGCTTCAACCTAGAAGAACAAAATTTGGTGAGCCAAGTTGGATTTGTGTACTGATCATTACCACCAAGTATCATCAAGATTGGGTGAAAAAATATTTGCTGGTATTTCGGAAACTCGTAATTTCTTAGAAGCTTGGCAAACCCTCTCCATGAAAGTGCTTTTCCACAGTCTGTGACTAGGGCTACTTGAAGAGGAAACAAATCATAGAGACAAAATTGAGAACTCCTTTATTTTGTCATGTTTCAAAGAGCTACTACTATCCATGTTGGATTTAGAGTTCCAAATTCATCTCTCTGTATAGGAGAGAACAGAGAGAATCCTAAATATAAAAACTGCTACTGTAGACGAGCGCTTCAACCTAGAAGAACAAAACTTGGTGAGCCAAGTGGGATTTGTGTACTGATCATAACCACCAAGTATCATCAAGATTGGGTGAAAAAATATTTGCTGATGTTTCGGAAACTTGTAATTTCTTAGAAGCTTGGCAACCACTCTCAATGAAAGTGCTTTTCCACAGTCTGTGCCTAGGGCTACATGAAGAGGAAACAAACCATAGAGACAAAACTGAGAACTCCTTTATTTTGTCAAGTTTCATAGAGCTACTACAAACCATGTTGGATTTAGAGTTCCAAATTCATCTATCTATATAGGAGAGAACAGAGTGAAACCTAAATATAAAAACTGCTACTGTAGACAAACGCTTCAACCTAGAAGAACAAAATTTGGTGAGCCAAATGGGATTTGTGTACTGATCATTAGCAAAAAGTATCATCAAGATTGGGTGAAAAAATATTTCCTGGTGTTTCGGAAACTCATTATTTCTTAGAAGCTTGTCAACCCCTCTCAATGAAAGTGCTTTTCCACAGTCTGTGCCTAGGGCTACTTGAAGAGTAAACAAACCATACAGACAAAACTCAGAACTCCTTTATTTTGTCAAGTTTCAAAGAGCTACTACAAACCATGTTGGATTTAGAGTTCCAAATTCATCTATCTATATAGGAGAGCACAGAGTAAAACCTGAATATAAAAACTGCTACTGTAGACGAACGCTTCAACCTCGAAGAACAAAATTTGGTGATCCAAGTGGGATTTGTGAACTGATCATTACCACCAAGTATCATCAAGACTGGGTGAAAAAATATTTGCTGGTATTTCAGAAACTCGTAATTTCTTAGAAGCTTCACAACCCCTCTCAATGAAAGTGCTTTTCCACAGTCTGTGCCTAGGGCTACTTAAAGAGGAAACAAACCATAGTGACAAAACTGAGAACTCCTTTATTTTTTCAAGTTTCAAAGAGCTACTACAAACCATGTTGGATTTAGAGTTCCAAATTTATCTATCTATATATAGGAGAGAACAGAGGGAAACCTAAATATAAAAACTGCTACTGTAGACGAACGCTTCAACCTAGAAGAACAAAATTTGGTGAGCCAAGTGGGATTTGTATACTGATCATTACCACCAAGTATCATCAAGATTGGGTGAAAAAATATTTGCTGGTATTTCGGAAACTCGTTATTTTTTAGAAGCTTGGCAACCCCTCTCAATGAAAGGGCTTTCCACAGTCTGTGCCTAGGGCTACTTGAAGATTAAACAAACCATAGAGACAAAACTGAGAACTCCTTTATTTTGTCATGTTTCAAAGAGCTACTACAATCCATGTTGGATTTAGAGTTCCAAATTCATCTCTCTGTATAGGAGAGAACAGAGAGAATCCTAAATATAAAAAATGCTACTGTAGACGAGCGCTTCAACCTAGAAGAACAAAACTTGGTGAGCCAAGTGGGATTTGTGTACTGATCTTAACCTCCAAGTATCATCAAGATTGTGTGAAAAAATATTTGCTGGTGTTTCGGAAACTTGTAATTTCTTAGAAGCTTGGCAACCACTCTCAATGAAAGTGCTTTTCCACAGTCTGTGCATAGGGCTACATGAATAGGAAACAAACCATAAAGACAAAACTCAGAACTCCTTTATTTTGTCAAGTTTCATAGAGCTACTACAAACCATGTTGGATTTAGAGTTCCAAATTCATCTATCTATATAGGATAGAACAGAGTGAAACCTAAATATAAAAACTGCTACTGTAGACGAGCGCTTCAACCTAGAAGAACAAAACTTGGTGAGCCAAGTGGGATTTGTGTACTGATCATAACCACCACGTATCATCAAGATTGGGTGAAAAAATATTTGCTGATGTTTCGGAAACTTGTAATTTCTTAGAAGCTTGGCAACCACTCTCAATGAAAGTGCTTTTCCACAGTCTGTGCCTAGGGCTACTTGAAGAGTAAACAAACCATACAGACAAAACTCAGAACTCCTTTATTTTGTCAAGTTTCAAAGAGCTACTACAAACCATGTTGGATTTAGAGTTCCAAATTCATCTATCTATATAGGAGAGCACAGAGTGAAACCTAAATATAAAAACTGCTACTGTAGACGAACGCTTCAACCTCGAAGAACAAAATTTGGTGAGCCAAGTGGGATTTGTGAACTGATCATTACCACCAAGTATCATCAAGATTGGGTGAAAAAATATTTGCTGGTATTTCAGAAACTCGTAATTTCTTAGAAGCTTCGCAACCCCTCTCAATGAAAGTGCTTTTCCACAGTCTGTGCCTAGGGCTACTTAAAGAGGAAACAAACCATAGTGACAAAACTGAGAACTCCTTTATTTTTTCAAGTTTCAAAGAGCTACTACAAACCATGTTGGATTTAGAGTTCCAAATTCATCTATCTATATATAGGAGAGAACAGAGGGAAACCTAAATGTAAAAACTGCTACTGTAGACGAACGCTTCAACCTAGAAGAACAAAATTTGGTGAGCCAGTGGGATTTGTGTACTGATCATTACCACCAAGTATCATCAAGATTGGGTGAAAAAATATTTGCTGGTATTTCGGAAACTCGTTATTTTTTAGAAGCTTGGCAACCCCTCTCAATGAAAGCGCTTTCCACAGTCTGTGCCTAGGGCTACTTGAAGATTAAACAAACCATAGAGACAAAACTGAGAACTCCTTTATTTTGTCATGTTTCAAAGAGCTACTACAATCCATGTTGGATTTAGAGTTCCAAATTCATCTCTCTGTATAGGAGAGAACAGAGAGAATCCTAAATATAAAAATTGCTACTGTAGACGAGCGCTTCAACCTAGAAGAACAAAACTTGGTGAGCCAAGTGGGATTTGTGTACTGATCTTAACCTCCAAGTATCATCAAGATTGGGTGAAAAAATATTTGCTGATGTTTCGGAAACTTGTAATTTCTTAGAAGCTTGGCAACCACTCTCAATGAAAGTGCTTTTCCACAGTCTGTGCATAGGGCTACATGAAGAGGAAACAAACCATAGAGACAAAACTGAGAACTCCTTTATTTTGTCAAGTTTCATAGAGCTACTACAAACCATGTTGGATTTAGAGTTCCAAATTCATCTATCTATATAGGAGAGAACAGAGTGAAACCTAAATATAAAAACTGCTACTGTAGACGAACGCTTCAACCTAGAAGAACAAAATTTGGTGAGCCAAATGGGATTTGTGTACTGAACATTAGCAAAAATTATCATCAAGGTTGGGTGAAAAAATATTTGCTGGTATTTCGGAAACTCGTTATTTCTTAGAAGCTTGGCAACCCCTCTCAATGAAAGTGCTTTTC
Organism: Callospermophilus lateralis; assembly: GCF_048772815.1. NCBI lineage: Eukaryota > Metazoa > Chordata > Mammalia > Rodentia > Sciuridae > Callospermophilus > Callospermophilus lateralis. The sequence goes on from NW_027510964.1 coordinate 28,647, forward strand.
CACAGTCTGTGCCTAGGGCTACTTGAAGAGTAAACAAACCATACAGACAAAACTCAGAACTCCTTTATTTTGTCAAGTTTCAAAGAGCTACTACAAACCATGTTGGATTTAGAGTTCCAAATTCATCTATCTATATAGGAGAGCACAGAGTGAAACCTAAATATAAAAACTGCTACTGTAGACGAACGCTTCAACCTCGAAGAACAAAATTTGGTGAGCCAAGTGGGATTTGTGAACTGATCATTACCACCAAGTATCATCAAGATTGGGTGAAAAAATATTTGCTGGTATTTCGGAAACTCGTTATTTCTTAGAAGCTTGGCAACCCCTCTCAATGAAAGTGCTTTTCCACAGTCTGTGCCTAGGGCTATTTAAAGAGGAAACAAACCATAGTGACAAGACTGAGAACTCCTTTATTTTTTCAAGTTTCAAAGAGCTACTACAAACCATGTTGGATTTAGAGTTCCAAATTCATCTATCTATATATGAGAGAACAGAGTGAAACCTAAATATAAAAACATCTACTATAGATGAACGCATCAACCTAGAAGAACAAAATTTGGTGAGCCAAGTGGGATTTGTGTACGGATCATTACCACCAAGTATCATCAAGATTGGGTGAAAAAATATATGCTGGTGTTTTGGAAACTCGTAATTTCTTAGAAGCTTGGCAACCCCTCTTAATGAAAGTGCTTTTCCACAGTCTGTGCTTAGGGCTACTTGAAGAGGAAACAAACCATGGAGACAAAACTGAGAGAACTACTTCATTTGCTCAAGTTTCAAGGAGCTAGCACAAACCGTGTTTGATTTAGAGTTTCAAACACATCTATCTATATAGCAGAA
>NW_027510965.1:0-29474 GCF_048772815.1 Callospermophilus lateralis
AAACAAAGCAGTTCTCAGGTTTCTCTCTATGGATTGTTTCCTCTTCAAGTAGCCCTAGGCACAGACTGTGGAAAGCACTTTCATTGAGATGGGTTGCCAAGCTTCTAAGAAACAACGCATTTCCGAAATACCAGCAAATATTTTTTCACACAATCTTGTTGATACTTGGTGGTAATGATCAGTACACAAATCCCACTTGGCTCACCAAATTTAGTTCTTCTAGGTTGAAGCGTTCGTGTACAGTAGCAGTTTTTATATTTAGGTTTCCCTCTGTTCTCTCCTATATAGATAGATGAATTTGGAACTCTAAATCCAACATGGTTTGTAGTAGCTCTTTGAAACTTGACAAAATGAAGGAGTTCTCAGATTTGTCTCTATGGTTTGTTTCCTCTTCAAGTAGCCCTAGGCACAGACTGTGGAAAAGCACTTTCATTGAGAGGGGTTGCCAAGCTTCTAAGAAATAACTAGTTTCCGAAATACCAGCAAATATTTTTTCACCAAATCTTGATGATACTTGGTGGTAATGATCAGTACACAAATCCCACTTGGCTCACCAAATTTTGTTCTTCTAGGTTGAAGCGTTCGTCTACAGTAGCAGTTTTTATATTTAGGTTTCCCTCTGTTCTCTCCTATATAGATAGATGAATTTGGAACTCTAAATCCAACATGGTTTGTAGTAGCTCTTTGAAACTTGACAAAATAAAGGAGTTCTCAGTTTTGTCTCTATGGTTTGTTTCCTCTTCAAGTAGCCCTAGGCACAGACTGTGGAAAAGCACTTTCATTGAGATGGGTTGCCAAGCTTCTAAGAAATAACGAGTTTCCGAAATACCAGCAAATATTTTTTCACACAATCTTGATGATACTTGGTGGTAATGATCAGTACACAAATCCCACTTGGCTCCCCAAATTTTGTTCTTCTAGGTTGAAGCGTTCGTCTACAGTAGCAGTTTTTATATTTAGGTTTCCCTCTGTTCTCTCCCATATAAATAGTTGAATTTGGAACTCTAAATCCAACATGGTTTGTAGTAGCTCTTTGAAACTTGACAAAATAAAGGAGTTCTCAGTTTTGTCTCTATGGTTTGTTTCCTCTTCAAGTAGCCCTAGGCACAGACTGTGGTAAAGCACTTTCATTGAGAGGGGTTGCCAAACTTCTAAGAAATTTCGAGTTTCCGAAATAGCAGCAAATATTTTTTCACCCAATCTTGATGATACTTGTTGCTAAAGATCAGTACACAAATCCCACTTGGCTCACCAAATTTTGTTCTTCTAGGTTGAAGCGTTCGTCTACAGTAGCAGTTTTTATATTTAGGTTTCCCTCTGTTCTCTCCTATATAGAAAGATGAATTTGGAACTCTAAATCCAACATGGTTTGTAGTAGCTCTTTGAAACTTGACAAAATAAAGGAGTTCTCAGTTTTTTATCTATGGTTTGTTTCCTCTTCAAGTAGAACTAGGCACAGACTGTGGAAAAGCACTTTCATTGAGATGGGTTGCCAAACTTCTAAGAAATAACGAGTTTCCGAAATACCAGCAAATATTTTTTCACACAATCTTGTTGATACTTGGTGGTAATGATCAGTACACAAATCCCACTTGGCTCTCCAAATTTTGTTCTTCCAGGTTGAAGCGTTCGTCTACAGTAGCAGTTTTTATATTTAGGTTTCCCTCTGTTCTCTCCTATATAGAAAGATGAATTTGGAACTCTAAATCCAACATGGTTTGTAGTAGCTCTTTGAAACTTGACAAAATAAAGGAGTTCTCAGTTTTGTCGCTATGGTTTGTTTCCTCTTCAAGTAGCCCCAGGCACAGACTGTGGAAAAGCACTTTCATTGAGAGGGGTTCCCAAGCTTCTAAGAAATAACAAGTTTCCGAAATACCAGCAAATATTTTTTCACCCAATCTTGATGATACTTGGTGGTAATGATCAGTACACAAATCCCACTTGGCTCACCAAATTTTGTTCTTCTAGGTTGAAGCGTTCGTCTACAGTAGCAGTTTTTATATTTAGGTTTCACTCTGTTCTCTCATATATAGATAGATGAATTTGGAACTCTAAATCCAACATGGTTTGTAGTAGCTCTTTGAAACTTGACAAAATAAAGGAGTTCTCCGTTTTTTCTCTATGGTTTGTTTCCTCTTCAAGTAGCCCTAGGCACAGACTGTGGAAAAGCACTTTCATTGAGAGGGGTTCCCAAGCTTCTAAGAAATAACGAGTTTCCGAAATACCAGCAAATATTTTTTCACACAATCTTGTTGATACTTGGTGGTAATGATCAGTACACAAATCCCACTTGGCTCTCCAAATTTTGTTCTTCTAGGTTGAAGCGTTCGTCTACAGTAGCAGTTTTTATATTTAGGTTTCTCTCTGTTCTCTCCTATATAGATAGCTGAATTTGGAACTCTAAATCCAACATGGTTTGTAGTAGCTCTTTGAAACTTGACAAAACAAAGGAGGTCTCAGATTTGTCTCTATGGTTTGTTTCCTCTTCAAGTAGCCCTAGGCACAGACTGTGGAAAAGCACTTTCATTGAGAGGGGTTGCCAAGCTTCTAAGAAATAACGAGTTTCCGAAATACCAGCAAATATTTTTTCACCCAATCTTGATGATACTTGGTGGTAATGATCAGTACACAAATCCCACTTGGCTCACCAAATTTTGTTCTTCTAGGTTGAAGCGTTCGTCTACAGTAGCAGTTTTTTTATTTAGGATTTACTCTGTTCTCCCCTATATAGATAGATGAATTTGGAACTCTAAATCCAACATGGTTTGTAGTAGCTCTTTGAAACTTGACAAAACAAAGCAGTTCTCAGGTTTCTCTCTATGGATTGTTTCCGCTTCAAGTAGCCCTAGGCACAGACTGTGGAAAGCACTTTCATTGAGATGGGTTGCCAAGCTTCTAAGAAACAACGCGTTTCCGAAATACCAGCAAATATTTTTTCACACAATCTTGTTGATACTTGGTGGTAATGATCAGTACACAAATCCCACTTGGCTCACCAAATTTAGTTCTTCTACGTTGAAGCGTTCGTGTACAGTAGCAGTTTTTATATTTAGGTTTCCCTCTGTTCTCTCCTATATAGATAGATGAATTTGGAACTCTAAATCCAACATGGTTTGTAGTAGCTCTTTGAAACTTGACAAAATGAAGGAGTTCTCAGATTTGTCTCTATGGATTGTTTCCTCTTCAAGTAGCCCTAGGCACAGACTGTGAAAAAGCACTTTCATTGACAGGGGTTGCCAAGCTTCTAAGAAATAACTAGTTTCCGAAATACCAGCAAATATTTTTTCACCAAACCTTGATGATACTTGGTGGTAATGATCAGTACACAAATCCCACTTGGCTCACCAAATTTTGTTCTTCTAGGTTGAAGCGTTCGTCTACAGTAGCAGTTTTTATATTTAGGTTTCCCTCTGTTCTCTCCTATATAGATAGATGAATTTGGAACTCTAAATCCAACATGGTTTGTAGTAGCTCTTTGAAACTTGACAAAATAAAGGAGTTCTCAGTTTTGTCTCTATGGTTTGTTTCCTCTTCAAGTAGCCCTAGGCACAGACTGTGGAAAAGCACTTTCATTGAGATGGGTTGCCAAGCTTCTAAGAAATAACGAGTTTCCGAAATACCAGCAAATATTTTTTCACACAATCTTGATGATACTTGGTGGTAATGATCAGTACACAAATCCCACTTGGCTCCCCAAATTTTGTTCTTCTAGGTTGAAGCGTTCGTCTACAGTAGCAGTTTTTATATTTAGGTTTCCCTCTGTTCTCTCCTATATAGAAAGATGAATTTGGAACTCTAAATCCAACATGCTTTGTAGTAGCTCTTTGAAACCTGACAAAATAAAGGAGTTCTCAGTTTTGTCGCTATGGTTTGTTTCCTCTTCATGTAGCCCCAGGCACAGACTGTGGAAAAGCACTTTCATTGAGAGGGGTTCCCAAGCTTCTAAGAAATAACGAGTTTCCGAAATACCAGCAAACATTTTTTCACCCAATCTTGATGATACTTGGTGGTAATGATCAGTACACAAATCCCACTTGGCTCACCAAATTTAGTTCTTCTAGGTTGAAGCGTTCGTGTACAGTAGCAGTTTTTATATTTAGGTTTCTCTCTGTTCTCTCATATATAGATAGATGAATTTGGAACTCTAAATCCAACATGGTTTGTAGTAGCTCTTTGAAACTTGACAAAATGAAGGAGTTCTCAGATTTGTCTCTATGGTTTGTTTCCTCTTCAAGTAGCCCTAGGCACAGACTGTGGAAAAGCACTTTCATTGAGATGGGTTGCCAAGCTTCTAAGAAATAACGAGTTTCCGAAATACCAGCAAATATTTTTTCACACAATCTTGATGATACTTGGTGGTAATGATCAGTACACAAATCCCACTTGGCTCCCCAAATTTTGTTCTTCTAGGTTGAAGCGTTCGTCTACAGTAGCAGTTTTTATATTTAGGTTTCCCTCTGTTCTCTCCCATATAAATAGATGAATTTGGAACTCTAAATCAAACATGGTTTGTAGTAGCTCTTTGAAACTTGACAAAATAAAGGAGTTCTCAGTTTTGTCTCTATGGTTTGCTTTCTCTTCAAGTAGCCCTAGGCACAGACTGTGGTAAAGCACTTTCATTGAGAGGGGTTGCCAAACTTCTAAGAAATTTCGAGTTTCCGAAATAGCAGCAATTATTTTTTCACCCAATCTTGATGATACTTGTTGCTAAAGATCAGTACACAAATCCCACTTGGCTCACCATATTTTGTTCTTCTAGGTTGAAGCGTTCGTCTACAGTAGCAGTTTTTATATTTAGGTTTCCCTCTGTTCTCTCCTATATAGAAAGATGAATTTGGAACTCTAAATCCAACATGGTTTGTAGTAGCTCTTTGAAACTTGACAAAATAAAGGAGTTCTCCGTTTTTTCTCTATGGTTTGTTTCCTCTTCAAGTAGCCCTAGGCACAGACTGTGGAAAAGCACTTTCATTGAGATGGGTTGCCAAGCTTCTAAGAAATAACGAGTTTCCGATATACCAGCAAATATTTTTTCACACAATCTTTTTGATACTTGGTGGTAATGATCAGTACACAAATTTCACTTGGCTCTCCAAATTTTGTTCTTCTAGGTTGAAGCGTTCGTCTACAGTAGCAGTTTTTATATTTAGGTTTCTCTCTGTTCTCTCCTATATAGATAGATGAATTTGGAACTCTAAATCCAACATGGTTTGTAGTAGCTCTTTGAAACTTGACAAACAAAGGAGTTCTCAGTTTTGTCTCTATGGTTTGTTTCCTCTTAAAGTAGCCCTAGGCACAGACTGTGGAAAGCACTTTCATTGAGATGGGTTGCCAAGCTTCTAAGAAATAACGAGTTTCCGAAATACCAGCAAATATTTTTTCACACAATCTTGTTGATACTTGGTGGTAATGACCAGTATACAAACCCACTTGGCTCACCAAATTTTGGTCTTCTAGTTTGAAGCATTCGTCTACAGTAGCAGTTTTTATATTTAGGTTTCTCTCTGTTCTCTCCTATATAGATAGATTAATTTGGAACTCTAAATCCAACATGGTTTGTAGTAGCTCTTTGAAACTTGACAAAACAAAGCAGTTCTCAGGTTTCTCACTATGGATTGTTTCCTCTTCAAGTAGCCCTAGGCACAGACTGTGGAAAGCACTTTCATTGAGATGGGTTGCCAAGCTTCTAAGAAACAACGCGTTTCCGAAATACCAGCAAATATTTTTTCACACAATCTTGTTGATACTTGGTGGTAATGATCAGTACACAAATCCCACTTGGCTCACCAAATTTAGTTCTTCTACGTTGAAGCGTTCGTGTACAGTAGCAGTTTTTATATTTAGGTTTCCCTCTGTTCTCTCCTATATAGATAGATGAATTTGGAACTCTAAATCCAACATGGTTTGTAGTAGCTCTTTGAAACTTGACAAAATGAAGGAGTTCTCAGATTTGTCTCTATGGTTTGTTTCCTCTTCAAGTAGCCCTAGGCACAGACTGTGGAAAAGCACTTTCATTGAGAGGGGTTGCCAAGCTTCTAAGAAATAACGAGTTTCCGAAATACCAGCAAATATTTTTTCGCCAAATCTTGATGATGCTTGGTGGTAATAATCAGTACACAAATCCCACTTGGCTCACCAAATTTTGTTCTTCTAGGTTGAAGCGTTCGTCTACAGTAGCAGTTTTTATATTTAGGTTTCCCTCTGTTCTCTCCTATATAGATAGCTGAATTTGGAACTCTAAATCCAACATGGTTTGTAGTAGCTCTTTGAAACTTGACAAAATAAAGGAGTTCTCAGTTTTGTCTCTATGGTTTGTTTCCTCTTCAAGTAGCCCTAGGCACAGACTGTGGAAAAGCACTTTCATTGAGATGGGTTGCCAAGCTTCTAAGAAATAACGAGTTTCCGAAATACCAGCAAATATTTTTTCACACAATCTTGATGATACTTGGTGGTAATGATCAGTACACAAATCCCACTTGGCTCCCCAAATTTTGTTCTTCTAGGTTGAAGCGTTCGTCTACAGTAGCAGTTTTTATATTTAGGTTTCCCTCTGTTCTCTCCCATATAAATAGTTGAATTTGGAACTCTAAATCCAACATGGTTTGTAGTAGCTCTTTGAAACTTGACAAAATAAAGGAGTTCTCAGTTTTGTCTCTATGGTTTGTTTCCTCTTCAAGTAGCCCTAGGCACAGACTGTGGTAAAGCACTTTCATTGAGAGGGGTTGCCAATTTCTAAGAAATTTCGAGTTTCCGAAATAGCAGCAAATATTTTTTCACCCAATCTTGATGATACTTGTTGCTAAAGATCAGTACACAAATCCCACTTGGCTCACCAAATTTTGTTCTTCTAGGTTGAAGCGTTCGTCTACAGTAGCAGTTTTTATATTTAGGTTTCCCTCTGTTCTCTCCTATATAGAAAGATGAATTTGGAACTCTAAATCCAACATGGTTTGTAGTAGCTCTTTGAAACTTGACAAAATAAAGGAGTTCTCGGTTTTGTCGCTATGGTTTGTTTCCTCTTCAAGTAGCCCCAGGCACAGACTGTGGAAAAGCACTTTCATTGAGAGGGGTTCCCAAGCTTCTAAGAAATAACGAGTTTCCGAAATACCAGCAAAAATTTTTTGACCCAATCTTGATGATACTTGGTGGTAATGATCAGTACACAAATCCCACTTGGCTCACCAAATTTTGTTCTTCTAGGTTGAAGCGTTCGTCTACAGTAGCAGTTTTTATATTTAGGTTTCACTCTGTTCTCTCATATATAGATAGATGAATTTGGAACTCTAAATCCAACATGGTTTGTAGTAGCTCTTTGAAACTTGACAAAATAAAGGAGTTCTCAGTTTTTTATCTATGGTTTGTTTCCTCTTCAAGTAGAACTAGGCACAGACTGTGGAAAAGCACTTTCATTGAGATGGGTTGCCAAACTTCTAAGAAATAACGAGTTTCCGAAATACCAGCAAATATTTTTTCACACAATCTTGTTGATACTTGGTGGTAATGATCAGTACACAAATCCCACTTGGCTCTCCAAATTTTGTTCTTCCAGGTTGAAGCGTTCGTCTACAGTAGCAGTTTTTATATTTAGGTTTCCCTCTGTTCTCTCCTATATAGAAAGATGAATTTGGAACTCTAAATCCAACATGGTTTGTAGTAGCTCTTTGAAACTTGACAAAATAAAGGAGTTCTCAGTTTTGTCGCTATGGTTTGTTTCCTCTTCAAGTAGCCCCAGGCACAGACTGTGGAAAAGCACTTTCATTGAGAGGGGTTCCCAAGCTTCTAAGAAATAACAAGTTTCCGAAATACCAGCAAATATTTTTTCACCCAATCTTGATGATACTTGGTGGTAATGATCAGTACACAAATCCCACTTGGCTCACCAAATTTTGTTCTTCTAGGTTGAAGCGTTCGTCTACAGTAGCAGTTTTTATATTTAGGTTTCACTCTGTTCTCTCATATATAGATAGATGAATTTGGAACTCTAAATCCAACATGGTTTGTAGTAGCTCTTTGAAACTTGACAAAATAAAGGAGTTCTCCGTTTTTTCTCTATGGTTTGTTTCCTCTTCAAGTAGCCCTAGGCACAGACTGTGGAAAAGCACTTTCATTGAGAGGGGTTCCCAAGCTTCTAAGAAATAACGAGTTTCCGAAATACCAGCAAATATTTTTTCACACAATCTTGTTGATACTTGGTGGTAATGATCAGTACACAAATCCCACTTGGCTCTCCAAATTTTGTTCTTCTAGGTTGAAGCGTTCGTCTACAGTAGCAGTTTTTATATTTAGGTTTCTCTCTGTTCTCTCCTATATAGATAGATGAATTTGGAACTCTAAATCCAACATGGTTTGTAGTAGCTCTTTGAAACTTGACAAAACAAAGGAGGTCTCAGATTTGTCTCTATGGTTTGTTTCCTCTTCAAGTAGCCCTAGGCACAGACTGTGGAAAAGCACTTTCATTGAGAGGGGTTGCCAAGCTTCTAAGAAATAACGAGTTTCCGAAATACCAGCAAATATTTTTTCACCCAATCTTGATGATACTTGGTGGTAATGATCAGTACACAAATCCCACTTGGCTCACCAAATTTTGTTCTTCTAGGTTGAAGCGTTCGTCTACAGTAGCAGTTTTTTTATTTAGGATTTACTCTGTTCTCCCCTATATAGATAGATGAATTTGGAACTCTAAATCCAACATGGTTTGTAGTAGCTCTTTGAAACTTGACAAAACAAAGCAGTTCTCAGGTTTCTCTCTATGGATTGTTTCCGCTTCAAGTAGCCCTAGGCACAGACTGTGGAAAGCACTTTCATTGAGATGGGTTGCCAAGCTTCTAAGAAACAACGCGTTTCCGAAATACCAGCAAATATTTTTTCACACAATCTTGTTGATACTTGGTGGTAATGATCAGTACACAAATCCCACTTGGCTCACCAAATTTAGTTCTTCTACGTTGAAGCGTTCGTGTACAGTAGCAGTTTTTATATTTAGGTTTCCCTCTGTTCTCTCCTATATAGATAGATGAATTTGGAACTCTAAATCCAACATGGTTTGTAGTAGCTCTTTGAAACTTGACAAAATGAAGGAGTTCTCAGATTTGTCTCTATGGATTGTTTCCTCTTCAAGTAGCCCTAGGCACAGACTGTGAAAAAGCACTTTCATTGACAGGGGTTGCCAAGCTTCTAAGAAATAACTAGTTTCCGAAATACCAGCAAATATTTTTTCACCAAACCTTGATGATACTTGGTGGTAATGATCAGTACACAAATCCCACTTGGCTCACCAAGTTTTGTTCTTCTAGGTTGAAGCGTTCGTCTACAGTAGCAGTTTTTATATTTAGGTTTCCTCTGTTCTCTCCTATATAGATAGATGAATTTGGAACTCTAAATCCAACATGGTTTGTAGTAGCTCTTTGAAACTTGACAAAATAAAGGAGTTCTCAGTTTTGTCTCTATGGTTTGTTTCCTCTTCAAGTAGCCCTAGGCACAGACTGTGGAAAAGCACTTTCATTGAGATGGGTTGCCAAGCTTCTAAGAAATAACGAGTTTCCGAAATACCAGCAAATATTTTTTCACACAATCTTGATGATACTTGGTGGTAATGATCAGTACACAAATCCCACTTGGCTCCCCAAATTTTGTTCTTCTAGGTTGAAGCGTTCGTCTACAGTAGCAGTTTTTATATTTAGGTTTCCCTCTGTTCTCTCCTATATAGAAAGATGAATTTGGAACTCTAAATCCAACATGCTTTGTAGTAGCTCTTTGAAACCTGACAAAATAAAGGAGTTCTCAGTTTTGTCGCTATGGTTTGTTTCCTCTTCATGTAGCCCCAGGCACAGACTGTGGAAAAGCACTTTCATTGAGAGGGGTTCCCAAGCTTCTAAGAAATAACGAGTTTCCGAAATACCAGCAAACATTTTTTCACCCAATCTTGATGATACTTGGTGGTAATGATCAGTACACAAATCCCACTTGGCTCACCAAATTTAGTTCTTCTAGGTTGAAGCGTTCGTGTACAGTAGCAGTTTTTATATTTAGGTTTCTCTCTGTTCTCTCCCATATAAATAGATGAATTTGGAACTCTAAATCAAACATGGTTTGTAGTAGCTCTTTGAAACTTGACAAAATAAAGGAGTTCTCAGTTTTGTCTCTATGGTTTGCTTTCTCTTCAAGTAGCCCTAGGCACAGACTGTGGTAAAGCACTTTCATTGAGAGGGGTTGCCAAACTTCTAAGAAATTTCGAGTTTCCGAAATAGCAGCAATTATTTTTTCACCCAATCTTGATGATACTTGTTGCTAAAGATCAGTACACAAATCCCACTTGGCTCACCATATTTTGTTCTTCTAGGTTGAAGCGTTCGTCTACAGTAGCAGTTTTTATATTTAGGTTTCCCTCTGTTCTCTCCTATATAGAAAGATGAATTTGGAACTCTAAATCCAACATGGTTTGTAGTAGCTCTTTGAAACTTGACAAAATAAAGGAGTTCTCCGTTTTTTCTCTATGGTTTGTTTCCTCTTCAAGTAGCCCTAGGCACAGACTGTGGAAAAGCACTTTCATTGAGATGGGTTGCCAAGCTTCTAAGAAATAACGAGTTTCCGATATACCAGCAAATATTTTTTCACACAATCTTTTTGATACTTGGTGGTAATGATCAGTACACAAATTTCACTTGGCTCTCCAAATTTTGTTTTTCTAGGTTGAAGCGTTCGTCTACAGTAGCAGTTTTTATATTTAGGTTTCTCTCTGTTCTCTCCTATATAGATAGATGAATTTGGAACTCTAAATCCAACATGGTTTGTAGTAGCTCTTTGAAACTTGACAAAATAAAGGATGTCTCAGATTTGTCTTTATGGTTTGTTTCCTCTTCAAGTAGCCCTAGGCACAGACTGTGGAAAAGCACTTTCATTGAGAGGGGTTGCCAAGCTTCTAAGAAATAACGAGTTTCTGAAATACCAGCAAATATTTTTTCACCCAATCTTGATGATACTTGGTGGTAATGATCAGTACACAAATCCCACTTGGCTCACCAAATTTTGTTCTTCTAGGTTGAAGCGTTCGTCTACAGTAGCAGTTTTTATATTTAGGTTTTCCTCTGTTCTCTCCTATATAGATAGATGAATTTGGAACTCTAAATCCAACATGGTTTGTAGTAGCTCTTTGAAACTTGACAAAACAAAGCAGTTCTCAGGTTTCTCTCTATGGATTGTTTCCTCTTCAAGTAGCCCTAGGCACAGACTGTGGAAAGCACTTTCATTGAGATGGGTTGCCAAGCTTCTAAGAAACAACGCGTTTCCGAAATACCAGCAAATATTTTTCACACAATCTTGTTGATACTTGGTGGTAATGATCAGTACACAAATCCCACTTGGCTCACCAAATTTAGTTCTTCTACGTTGAAGCGTTCGTGTACAGTAGCAGTTTTTATATTTAGGTTTCCCTCTGTTCTCTCCTATATAGATAGATGAATTTGGAACTCTAAATCCAACATGGTTTGTAGTAGCTCTTTGAAACTTGACAAAATGAAGGAGTTCTCAGATTTGTCTCTATGGATTGTTTCCTCTTCAAGTAGCCCTAGGCACAGACTGTGAAAAAGCACTTTCATTGACAGGGGTTGCCAAGCTTCTAAGAAATAACTAGTTTCCGAAATACCAGCAAATATTTTTTCACCAAACCTTGATGATACTTGGTGGTAATGATCAGTACACAAATCCCACTTGGCTCACCAAATTTTGTTCTTCTAGGTTGAAGCGTTCGTCTACAGTAGCAGTTTTTATATTTAGGTTTCCCTCTGTTCTCTCCTATATAGATAGATGAATTTGGAACTCTAAATCCAACATGGTTTGTAGTAGCTCTTTGAAACTTGACAAAATAAAGGAGTTCTCAGTTTTGTCTCTATGGTTTGTTTCCTCTTCAAGTAGCCCTAGGCACAGACTGTGGAAAAGCACTTTCATTGAGATGGGTTGCCAAGCTTCTAAGAAATAACGAGTTTCCGAAATACCAGCAAATATTTTTTCACACAATCTTGTTGATATTGGTGGTAAGGATCAGTACACAAATCCCACTTGGCTCCCCAAATTTTGTTCTTCTAGGTTGAAGCGTTCGTCTACAGTAGCAGTTTTTATATTTAGGTTTCCCTCTGTTCTCTCCTATATAGAAAGATGAATTTGGAACTCTAAATCCAACATGGTTTGTAGTAGCTCTTTGAAACTTGACAAAATAAAGGAGTTCTCAGTTTTGTCGCTATGGTTTGTTTCCTCTTCAAGTAGCCCCAGGCACAGACTGTGGAAAAGCTCTTTCATTGAGAGGGGTTCCCAAGCTTCTAAGAAATAACGAGTTTCCGGAATACCAGCAAATATTTTTTCACCCAATCTTGATGATACTTGGTCGTAATGATCAGTACACAAATCCCACTTGGCTCAACAAATTTTGTTCTTCTAGGTTGAAGCGTTCGTCTACAGTAGCAGTTTTTATATTTAAGTTTCACTCTGTTCTCTCATATATAGATAGATGAATTTGGAACTCTAAATCCAACATGGTTTGTAGTAGCTCTTTGAAACTTGACAAACAAAGGAGTTCTCATTTTTGTCTCTATGGTTTGTTTCCTCTTAAAGTAGCCCTAGGCACAGACTGTGGAAAGCACTTTCATTGAGATGGGTTGCCAAGCTTCTAAGAAATAACGAGTTTCCGAAATACCAGCAAATATTTTTTCACACAATCTTGTTGATACTTGGTGGTAATGACCAGTATACAAACCCACTTGGCTCACCAAATTTTGGTCTTCTAGTTTGAAGCATTCGTCTACAGTAGCAGTTTTTATATTTAGGTTTCTCTCTGTTCTCTCCTATATAGATAGATTAATTTGGAACTCTAAATCCAACATGGTTTGTAGTACCTCTTTGAAACTTGACAAAATAAAGGAGTTCTCAGATTTGTCTGTATGGTTTGTTTCCTCTTCAAGTAGCCCTAGGCACAGACTGTGGAAAAGCACTTTCATTGAGAGGGGTTGCCAAGCTTCTAAGAAATAACTAGTTTCCGAAATACCAGCAAATATTTTTTCACCCAATCTTGATGATACTTGGTGGTCATGATCAGTACACAAATCCCACTTGGCTCACCAAATTTTGTTCTTCTAGGTTGAAGCGTTCGTCTACAGTAGCAGTTTTTATATTTAGGTTTCACTCTGTTCTCTCATATATAGATAGATGAATTTGGAACTCTAAATCCAACATGGTTTGTAGTAGCTCTTTGAAACTTGACAAAATAAAGGAGTTCTCAGTTTTGTCTCTATGGATTGTTTCCTCTTCAAGTAGCCCTAGGCACAGACTTTGGAAAGTACTTTCATTGAGATGGGTTGCCAAGCTTCTAAGAAATAACGAGTTTCCGAAATACCAGCAAATATTTTTTCACACAATCTTGTTGATACTTGGTGGTAATGATCAGTACACAAATCCCACTTGGCTCTCCAAATTTTGTTCTTCTAGGTTGAAGCGTTCGTCTACAGTAGCAGTTTTTATATTTAGGTTTCTCTCTGTTCTCTCCTATATAGATAGATGAATTTGGAACTCTAAATCCAACATGGTTTGTAGTAGCTCTTTGAAACTTGACAAAATATAGGAGGTCTCAGATTTGTCTCTATGGTTTGTTTCCTCTTCAAGTAGCCCTAGGCACAGACTGTGGAAAAGCACTTTCATTGAGAGGAGTTGCCAAGCTTCTAAGAAATAACGAGTTTCCGAAATACCAGCAAATATTTTTTCACCCAATCTTGATGATACTTGGTGGTAATGATCAGTACTCATCCCACTTGGCTCACCAAATTTTGTTCTTCTAGGTTGAAGCGTTCGTCTACAGTAGCAGTTTTTATATTTAGGTTTCCCTCTGTTCTCTCCTATATAGATAGATGAATTTGGAACTCTAAATCCAACATGGTTTGTAGTAGCTCTTTGAAACTTGACAAAATAAAGGAGTTCTCAGTTTTGTCTCTATGGTTTGTTTCCTCTCAAGTAGCCCTAGGCACAGACTGTGGAAAGCACTTTCATTGAGATGGGTTGCCAAGCTTCTAAGAAATAACGAGTTTCCGAAATACCAGCAAATATTTTTTCACCCAATCTTGATGATACTTGGTGGTAATGATCACTATACAAATCCCACGTGGCTCACCAAATTTTTGTCTTCAAGGTTGAAGCGTTCGTCTAAGTAGCAGTTTTTATATTTAGGTTTCTCTCTGTTCTCTCCTATATAGATAGATGAATTTGAAACTCTAAATCCAACATGGTTTGTAGTAGCTCTTTGAAACTTGACAAAATAAAGAAGTTCTCAGATTTTTCTCTATGGTTTGTTTCCTCTTCAAGTAGCCCTAGGCACAGACTGTGGAAAAGCACTTTCATTGAGAGGGGTTCCCAAGCTTCTAAGAAATAACGAGTTTCCGAATTACCAGCAAATATTTTTTCACCCAATTTTGATAATACTTGGTGGTCATTATCAGTACACAAATCCCACTTGGCTCACCAAATTTTGTTCTTCTAGGTTGAAGCGTTCGTCTACAGTAGCAGTTTTTATATTTAGGTTTCACTCTGTTCTCTCATATATAGATAGATGAATTTGGAACTCTAAATCCAACATGGTTTGTAGTAGCTCTTTGAAATTGACAAAATAAAGGAGTTCTCAGTTTTGTCTCTATGGATTGTTTCCTCTTCAAGTAGCCCTAGGCACAGACTGTGGAAAGCACTTTCATTGAGATGGGTTGGCAAGGTTCTAAGAAATAACGCGTTTCCAAAATACCAGCCAATATTTTTTCACACAATCTTGTTGATACTTGGTGGTAATGATCAGTACACAAATCCCACTTGGCTCACCAAATTTAGTTCTTCTACGTTGAAGCGTTCGTGTACAGTAGCAGTTTTTATATTTAGGTTTCCCTCTGTTCTCTCCTATATAGATAGATGAATTTGGAACTCTAAATCCAACATGGTTTGTAGTAGCTCTTTGAAACTTGACAAAATGAAGGAGTTCTCAGATTTGTCTCTATGGTTTGTTTCCTCTTCAAGTAGCCCTAGGCACAGACTGTGGAAAAGCACTTTCATTGAGAGGGGTTGCCAAGCTTCTAAGAAATAACTAGTTTCCGAAATACCAGCAAATATTTTTTCACCAAATCTTGATGATGCTTGGTGGTAATAATCAGTACACAAATCCCACTTGGCTCACCAAATTTTGTTCTTCTGGGTTGAAGCGTTCGTCTACAGTAGCAGTTTTTATATTTAGGTTTCCCTCTGTTCTCTCCTATATAGATAGCTGAATTTGGAACTCTAAATCCAACATGGTTTGTAGTAGCTCTTTGAAACTTGACAAAATAAAGGAGTTCTCAGTTTTGTCTCTATGGTTTGTTTCCTCTTCAAGTAGCCCTGGGCACAGACTGTGGAAAAGCACTTTCATTGCGATGGGTTGCCAAGCTTCTAAGAAATAACGAGTTTCCGAAATACCAGCAAATATTTTTTCACACAATCTTGATGGTACTTGGTGGTAATGATCAGTACACAAATCCCACTTGGCTCCCCAAATTTTGTTCTTCTAGGTTGAAGCGTTCGTCTACAGTAGCAGTTTTTATATTTAGGTTTCCCTCTGTTCTCTCCCATATAAATAGATGAATTTGGAACTCTAAATCCAACATGGTTTGTAGTAGCTCTTTGAAACTTGACAAAATAAAGGAGTTCTCAGTTTTGTCTCTATGGTTTGTTTCCTCTTCAAGTAGCCCTAGGCACAGACTGTGGTAAAGCACTTTCATTGAGAGGGTTTGCCAAACTTCTAAGAAATTTCGAGTTTCCGAAAGAGCAGCAAATATTTTTTCACCCAATCTTGATGATACTTGTTGCTAAAGATCAGTACACAAATCCCACTTGGCTCACCAAATTTTGTTCTTCTAGGTTGAAGCGTTCGTCTACAGTAGCAGTTTTTATATTTAGGTTTCCCTCTGTTCTCTCCTATATAGAAAGATGAATTTGGAACTCTAAATCCAACATGGTTTGTAGTAGCTCTTTGAAACTTGACAAAATAAAGGAGGTCTCAGATTTGTCTCTATGGTTTGTTTCCTCTTCAAGTAGCCCTAGGCACAGACTGTGGAAAAGCACTTTCATTGAGATGGGTTGCCAAGCTTCTAAGAAATAACGAGTTTCCGAAATACCAGCAAATATTTTTTCACACAATCTTGTTGATACTTGGTGGTAATGATCAGTACACAAATCCCACTTGGCTCTCCAAATTTTGTTCTAGGTTGAAGCGTTCGTCTACAGTAGCAGTTTTTATATTTAGGTTTCTCTCTGTTCTCTCCTATATAGATAGATGAATTTGGAACTCTTAATCCAACATGGTTTGTAGTAGCTCTTTGAAACTTGACAAAATAAAGGAGGTCTCAGATTTGTCTCTATGGTTTGTTTCCTCTTCAAGTAGCCCTAGGCACAGACTGTGGAAAAGCACTTTCATTGAGAGGGGTTGCCAAGCTTCTAAGAAATAACGAGTTTCCGAAATACCAGCAAATATTTTTTCACCCAATCTTGATGATACTTGGTGGTAATGATCAGTACACAAATCCCACTTGGCTCACCAAATTTTGTTCTTCTAGGTTGAAGCGTTCGTCTACAGTAGCAGTTTTTATATTTAGGTTTCCCTCTGTTCTCTCCTATATAGATAGATGAATTTGGAACTCTAAATCCAACATGGTTTGTAGTAGCTCTTTGAAACTTGACAAAATGAAGGAGTTCTCAGATTTGTCTCTATGGTTTGTTTCCTCTTCAAGTAGCCCTAGGCACAGACTGTGGAAAAGCACTTTCATTGAGAGGGGTTGCCAAGCTTCTAAGAAATAATTAGTTTCCGAAATACCAGCAAATATTTTTTCACCAAACCTTGATGATACTTGGTGGTAATGATCAGTACACAAATCCCACTTGGCTCACCAAATTTTGTTCTTCTAGGTTGAAGCGTTCGTCTACAGTAGCAGTTTTTATATTTAGGTTTCCCTCTGTTCTCTCCTATATAGATAGATGAATTTGGAACTCTAAATCCAACATGGTTTGTAGTAGCTCTGTGAAACTTGACAAAATAAAGGAGTTCTCAGTTTTGTCTCTATGGTTTGTTTCCTCTTCAAGTAGCCCTAGGCACAGACTGTGGAAAAGCACTTTCATTGAGATGGGTTGCCAAGCTTCTAAGAAATAACGAGTTTCCGAAATACCAGCAAATATTTTTTCACACAATCTTGATGATACTTGGTGCTAAAGATCAGTACACAAATCCCACTTGGCTCCCCAAATTTTGTTCTTCTAGGTTGAAGCGTTCGTCTACAGTAGCAGTTTTTATATTTAGGTTTCCCTCTGTTCTCTCCCATATAAATAGATGTTTTGGAACTCTAAATCCAACATGGTTTGTAGTAGCTCTTTGAAACTTGACAAAATAAAGGAGTTTCTCAGTTTTGTCTCTATGGATTGTTTCCTCTTCAAGTAGCCCTAGGCACAGACTGTGGTAAAGCACTTTCATTGAGAGGGGTTGCCAAACTTCTAAGAAATTTCGAGTTTCCGAAATAGCAGCAAATATTTTTTCACCCAATCTTGATGTTACTTGTTGCTAAAGATCAGTACACAAATCCCACTTGGCTCACCAAATTTTGTTCTTCTAGGTTGAAGCGTTCGTCTACAGTGGCAGTTTATATATTTAGGTTTCTCTCTGTTCTCTCCTATATAGATAGATTAATTTGGAACTCTAAATCCAACATGGTTTGTAGTACCTCTTTGAAACTTGACAAAATAAAGGAGGTCTCAGATTTGTCTCTATGGTTTGTTTCCTCTTCAAGTAGCCCTAGGCACAGACTGTGGAAAAGCACTTTCATTGAGAGGGGTTGCCAAGCTTCTAAGAAATAACGAGTTTCCGAAATACCAGCAAATATTTTTTCACCCAATCTTGATGATACTTGGTGGTAATGATCAGTACTCATCCCACTTGGCTCACCAAATTTTGTTCTTCTAGGTTGAAGCGTTCGTCTACAGTAGCAGTTTTTATATTTAGGTTTCCCTCTGTTCTCTCCTATATAGATAGATGAATTTGGAACTCTAAATCCAACATGGTTTGTAGTAGCTCTTTGAAACTTGACAAAATAAAGGAGTTCTCAGTTTTGTCTCTATGGTTTGTTTCCTCTTCAAGTAGCCCTAGGCACACACTGTGGAAAGCACTTTCATTGAGATGGGTTGCCAAGCTTCTAAGAAATAACGAGTTTCCGAAATACCAGCAAATATTTTTTCACCCAATCTTGATGATACTTGGTGGTAATGATCACTATACAAATCCCACGTGGCTCACCAAATTTTTGTCTTCAAGGTTGAAGCGTTCGTCTAAGTAGCAGTTTTTATATTTAGGTTTCTCTCTGTTCTCTCCTATATAGATAGATGAATTTGAAACTCTAAATCCAACATGGTTTGTAGTAGCTCTTTGAAACTTGACAAAATAAAGAAGTTCTCAGATTTTTCTCTATGGTTTGTTTCCTCTTCAAGTAGCCCTAGGCACAGACTGTGGAAAAGCACTTTCATTGAGAGGGGTTCCCAAGCTTCTAAGAAATAACGAGTTTCCGAATTACCAGCAAATATTTTTTCACCCAATTTTGATAATACTTGGTGGTCATTATCAGTACACAAATCCCACTTGGCTCACCAAATTTTGTTCTTCTAGGTTGAAGCGTTCGTCTACAGTAGAAGTTTTTATATTTAGGTTTCACTCTGTTCTCTCATATATAGATAGATGAATTTGGAACTCTAAATCCAACATGGTTTGTAGTAGCTCTTTGAAACTTGACAAAATAAAGGAGTTCTCAGTTTTGTCTCTATGGATTGTTTCCTCTTCAAGTAGCCCTAGGCACAGACTGTGGAAAGCACTTTCATTGAGATGGGTTGGCAAGGTTCTAAGAAATAACGCGTTTCCGAAATACCAGCCAATATTTTTTCACACAATCTTGTTGATACTTGGTGGTAATGATCAGTACACAAATCCCACTTGGCTCACCAAATTTAGTTCTTCTACGTTGAAGCGTTCGTGTACAGTAGCAGTTTTTATATTTAGGTTTCCCTCTGTTCTCTCCTATATAGATAGATGAATTTGGAACTCTAAATCCAACATGGTTTGTAGTAGCTCTTTGAAACTTGACAAAATGAAGGAGTTCTCAGATTTGTCTCTATGGTTTGTTTCCTCTTCAAGTAGCCCTAGGCACAGACTGTGGAAAAGCACTTTCATTGAGAGGGGTTCCCAAGCTTCTAAGAAATAACTAGTTTCCGAAATACCAGCAAATATTTTTTCACCAAATCTTGATGATGCTTGGTGGTAATAATCAGTACACAAATCCCACTTGGCTCACCAAATTTTGTTCTTCTGGGTTGAAGCGTTCGTCTACAGTAGCAGTTTTTATATTTAGGTTTCCCTCTGTTCTCTCCTATATAGATAGCTGAATTTGGAACTCTAAATCCAACATGGTTTGTAGTAGCTCTTTGAAACTTGACAAAATAAAGGAGTTCTCAGTTTTGTCTCTATGGTTTGTTTCCTCTTCAAGTAGCCCTGGGCACAGACTGTGGAAAAGCACTTTCATTGCGATGGGTTGCCAAGCTTCTAAGAAATAACGAGTTTCCGAAATACCAGCAAATATTTTTTCACACAATCTTGATGGTACTTGGTGGTAATGATCAGTACACAAATCCCACTTGGCTCCCCAAATTTTGTTCTTCTAGGTTGAAGCGTTCGTCTACAGTAGCAGTTTTTATATTTAGGTTTCCCTCTGTTCTCTCCCATATAAATAGATGAATTTGGAACTCTAAATCCAACATGGTTTGTAGTAGCTCTTTGAAACTTGACAAAATAAAGGAGTTCTCAGTTTTGTCTCTATGGTTTGTTTCCTCTTCAAGTAGCCTTAGGCACAGACTGTGGTAAAGCACTTTCATTGAGAGGGTTTGCCAAACTTCTAAGAAATTTCGAGTTTCCGAAAGAGCAGCAAATATTTTTTCACCCAATCTTGATGTTACTTGTTGCTAAAGATCAGTACACAAATCCCACTTGGCTCACCAAATTTTGTTCTTCTAGGTTGAAGCGTTCGTCTACAGTAGCAGTTTTTATATTTAGGTTTCCCTCTGTTCTCTCCTATATAGATAGCTGAATTTGGAACTCTAAATCCAACATGGTTTGTAGTAGGTCTTTGAAACTTGACAAAATAAAGGAGTTCTCAGTTTTGTCTCTATGGTTTGTTTCCTCTTCAAGTAGCCCTAGGCACACACTGTGGAAAAGCACTTTCATTGAGATGGGTTGCCAAGCTTCTAAGAAATAACGAGTTTCCGAAATACCAGCAAATATTTTTTCACACAATCTTGATGATACTTGGTGGTAATGATCAGTACACAAATCCCACTTGGCTCCCCAAATTTTGTTCTTCTAGGTTGAAGCGTTCGTCTACAGTAGCAGTTTTTATATTTAGGTTTCCCTCTGTTCTCTCCCATATAAATAGATGAATTTGGAACTCTAAATCCAACATGGTTTGTAGTAGCTCTTTGAAACTTGACAAAATAAAGGAGTTCTCAGTTTTGTCTCTATGGTTTGCTTCCTCTTCAAGTAGCCCTAGGCACAGACTGTGGTAAAGCACTTTCATTGAGAGGGGTTGCCAAACTTCTAAGAAATTTCGAGTTTCCGAATAGCAGCAAATATTTTTTCACCCAATCTTGATGATACTTGTTGCTAAAGATCAGTACACAAATCCCACTTGGCTCACCAAATTTTGTTCTTCTAGGTTGAAGCGTTCGTCTACAGTAGCAGTTTTTATATTTAGGTTTCCCTCTGTTCTCTCCTATATAGAAAGATGAATTTGGAACTCTAAATCCAACATGGTTTGTAGTAGCTCTTTGAAACTTGACAAAATAAAGGAGTTCTCAGTTTTGTCGCTATGGTTTGTTTCCTCTTCAAGTAGCCCCAGGCACAGACTGTGGAAAAGCACTTTCATTGAGAGGGGTTCCCAAGCTTCTAAGAAATAACGAGTTTCCGAAATACCAGCAAAAATTTTTTCACCCAATCTTGATGATACTTTGTGGTAATGATCAGTACACAAATCCCACTTGGCTCACCAAATTTTGTTCTTCTAGGTTGAAGTGTTCGTCTACAGTAGCAGTTTTTATATTTAGGTTTCACTCTGTTCTCTCATATATAGATAGATGAATTTGGAACTCTAAATCCAACATGGTTTGTAGTAGCTCTTTGAAACTTGACAAAATAAAGGAGTTCTCAGTTTTTTATCTATGGTTTGTTTCCTCTTCAAGTAGCCCTAGGCACAGACTGTGGAAAAGCACTTTCATTGAGATGGGTTGCCAAGCTTCTAAGAAATAACGAGTTTCCGAAATACCAGCAAATATTTTTCACACAATCTTGTTGATACTTGGTGGTAATGATCAGTACACAAATCCCACTTGGCTCTCCAAATTTTGTTCTTCTAGGTTGAAGCGTTCGTCTACAGTAGCAGTTTTTATATTTAGGTTTCTCTCTGTTCTCTCCTATATAGATAGATGAATTTGGAACTCTAAATCCAACATGGTTTGTAGTAGCTCTTTGAAACTTGACAAAATAAAGAGGTCTCAGATTTGTCTCTATGGATTGTTTCCTCTTCAAGTAGCCCTAGGCACAGACTGTGGAAAGCACTTTCATTGAGATGGGTTGCCAAGCTTCTAAGAAATAACGCGTTTCCGAAATGCCAGCAAATATTTTTTCACACAATCTTGTTGATAATTGGTGGTAATGATCAGTACACAAATCCCACTTGGCTCACCAAATTTAGTTCTTCTAGGTTGAAGCGTTCGTGTACAGTAGCAGTTTTTATATTTAGGTTTCCCTCTGTTCTCTCCTATATAGATAGATGAATTTGGAACTCTAAATCCAACATGGTTTGTAGTAGCTCTTTGAAACTTGACAAAATAAAGGAGTTCTCAGATTTGTCTCTATGGTTTGTTTCCTCTTCAAGTAGCCCTAGGCACAGACTGTGGAAAAGCACTTTCATTGAGAGGGGTTCCCAAGCTTCTAAGAAATAACGAGTTTCCGAAATACCAGCAAATATTTTTTCACCCAATCTTGATGATGCTTGGTGGTAATGATCAGTACACAAATCCCACTTGGCTCACCAAATTTTGTTCTTCTAGGTTGAATCGTTCGTCTACAGTAGCAGTTTTTATATTTAGGTTTCCCTCTGTTCTCTCCTATATAGATAGCTGAATTTGGAACTCTAAATCCAACATGGTTGTAGTAGCTCTTTGAAACTTGACAAAATAAAGGAGTTCTCAATTTGTCTCTATGGTTGGTTTCCTCTTCAAGTAGCCCTAGGCACAGACTGTGGAAAAGCACTTTCATTGAGATGGGTTGCCAAGCTTCTAAGAAATAACAAGTTTCCGAAATACCAGCAAATATTTTTTCACACAATCTTGATGATACTTGGTGGTAATGATCAGTACACAAATCCTACTTGGCTCCCCAAATTTTGTTCTTCTAGGTTGAAGCGTTCGTCTACAGTAGCAGTTTTTATATTTAGGTTTCCCTCTGTTCTCTCCCATATAAATAGATGAATTTGGAACTCTAAATCCAACATGGTTTGTAGTAGCTCTTTGAAACTTGACAAAATAAAGGAGTTCTCAGTTTTGTCTCTAGGTTTGTTTACTCTTCAAGTAGCCCTAGGCACAGACTGTGGTAAAGCACTTTCATTGACAGGGGTTGCCAAACTTCTAAAAATTTCGAGTTTCCGAAATAGCAGCAAATATTTTTTCACCCAATCTTGATGATACTTGTTGCTAAAGATCAGTACACAAATCCCACTTGGCTCACCAAATTTTGTTCTTCTAGGTTGAAGCGTTCGTCTACAGTAGCAGTTTTTATATTTAGGTTTCCCTCTGTTCTCTCCTATATAGAAAGATGAATTTGGAACTCTAAATCCAACATGGTTTGTAGTAGCTCTTTGAAACTTGACAAAATAAAGGAGTTCTCAGTTTTGTCGCTATGGTTTTTTTCCTCTTCAAGTAGCCCCAGGCACAGACTGTGGAAAAGCACTTTCATTGAGAGGGGTTCCCAAGCTTCTAAGTAATAACGAGTTTCCGAAATACCAGCAAATATTTTTTCACCCAATCTTGATGATACTTGGTGGTAATGATCAGTACACAAATCCCACTTGGCTCACCAAATTTTGTTCTTCTAGGTTGAAGCGTTCGTCTACAGTAGCAGTTTTTATATTTAGGTTTCACTCTGTTCTCTCATATATACATAGATGAATTTGGAACTCTAAATCCAATATGGTTTGTAGTAGCTCTTTGAAACTTGACAAAATAAAGGAGTTCTCAGTTTTGTCTCTATGGTTTGCTTCCTCTTCAAGTAGCCCTAGGCACAGACTGTGGTAAAGCACTTTCATTGAGAGGGGTTGCCAAACTTCTAAGAAATTTCGAGTTTCCGAAATAGCAGCAAATATTTTTTCACCCAATCTTGATGATACTTGTTGCTAAAGATCAGTACACAAATCCCACTTGGCTCACCAAATTTTGTTCTTCTAGGTTGTAGCGTTCGTCTACAGTAGCAGTTTTTATATTTAGGTTTCCCTCTGTTCTCTCCTATATAGAAAGATGAATTTGGAACTCTAAATCCAACATGGTTTGTAGTAGCTCTTTGAAACTTGACAAAATAAAGGAGTTCTCAGTTTTGTCGCTATGGTTTGTTTCCTCTTCAAGTAGCCCCAGGCACAGACTGTGGAAAAGCACTTTCATTGAGAGGGGTTCCCAAGCTTCTAAGAAATAACGAGTTTCCGAAATACCAGCAAAAATTTTTTCACCCAATCTTGATGATACTTTGTGGTAATGATCAGTACACAAATCCCACTTGGCTCACCAAATTTTGTTCTTCTAGGTTGAAGTGTTCGTCTACAGTAGCAGTTTTTATATTTAGGTTTCACTCTGTTCTCTCATATATAGATAGATGAATTTGGAACTCTAAATCCAACATGGTTTGTAGTAGCTCTTTGAAACTTGACAAAATAAAGGAGTTCTCAGTTTTTTATCTATGGTTTGTTTCCTCTTCAAGTAGCCCTAGGCACAGACTGTGGAAAAGCACTTTCATTGAGATGGGTTGCCAAGCTTCTAAGAAATAACGAGTTTCCGAAATACCAGCAAATATTTTTTCACACAATCTTGTTGATACTTGGTGGTAATGATCAGTACACAAATCCCACTTGGCTCTCCAAATTTTGTTCTTCTAGGTTGAAGCGTTCGTCTACAGTAGCAGTTTTTATATTTAGTTTCTCTCTGTTCTCTCCTATATAGATAGATGAATTTGGAACTCTAAATCCAACATGGTTTGTAGTAGCTCTTTGAAACTTGACAAAATAAAGAGGTCTCAGATTTGTCTCTATGGATTGTTTCCTCTTCAAGTAGCCCTAGGCACAGACTGTGGAAAGCACTTTCATTGAGATGGGTTGCCAAGCTTCTAAGAAATAACGCGTTTCCGAAATGCCAGCAAATATTTTTTCACACAATCTTGTTGATAATTGGTGGTAATGATCAGTACACAAATCCCACTTGGCTCACCAAATTTAGTTCTTCTAGGTTGAAGCGTTCGTGTACAGTAGCAGTTTTTATATTTAGGTTTCCCTCTGTTCTCTCCTATATAGATAGATGAATTTGGAACTCTAAATCCAACATGGTTTGTAGTAGCTCTTTGAAACTTGACAAAATAAAGGAGTTCTCAGATTTGTCTCTATGGTTTGTTTCCTCTTCAAGTAGCCCTAGGCACAGACTGTGGAAAAGCACTTTCATTGAGAGGGGTTCCCAAGCTTCTAAGAAATAACGAGTTTCCGAAATACCAGCAAATATTTTTTCACCCAATCTTGATGATGCTTGGTGGTAATGATCAGTACACAAATCCCACTTGGCTCACCAAATTTTGTTCTTCTAGGTTGAATCGTTCGTCTACAGTAGCAGTTTTTATATTTAGGTTTCCCTCTGTTCTCCTCCCCCTATATAGATAGCTGAATTTGGAACTCTAAATCCAAGTTTGTAGTAGCTCTTTGAAACTTGACAAAATAAAGGAGTTCTCAATTTTGTCTCTATGGTTGGTTTCCTCTTCAAGTAGCCCTAGGCACAGACTGTGGAAAAGCACTTTCATTGAGATGGGTTGCCAAGCTTCTAAGAAATAACAAGTTTCCGAAATACCAGCAAATATTTTTTCACACAATCTTGATGATACTTGGTGGTAATGATCAGTACACAAATCCTACTTGGCTCCCCAAATTTTGTTCTTCTAGGTTGAAGCGTTCGTCTACAGTAGCAGTTTTTATATTTAGGTTTCCCTCTGTTCTCTCCCATATAAATAGATGAATTTGGAACTCTAAATCCAACATGGTTTGTAGTAGCTCTTTGAAACTTGACAAAATAAAGGAGTTCTCAGTTTTGTCTCTATGGTTTGTTTCCTCTTCAAGTAGCCCTAGGCACAGACTGTGGTAAAGCACTTTCATTGACAGGGGTTGCCAAACTTCTAAAAATTTCGAGTTTCCGAAATAGCAGCAAATATTTTTTCACCCAATCTTGATGATACTTGTTGCTAAAGATCAGTACACAAATCCCACTTGGCTCACCAAATTTTGTTCTTCTAGGTTGAAGCGTTCGTCTACAGTAGCAGTTTTTATATTTAGGTTTCCCTCTGTTCTCTCCTATATAGAAAGATGAATTTGGAACTCTAAATCCAACATGGTTTGTAGTAGCTCTTTGAAACTTGACAAAATAAAGGAGTTCTCAGTTTTGTCGCTATGGTTTTTTTCCTCTTCAAGTAGCCCCAGGCACAGACTGTGGAAAAGCACTTTCATTGAGAGGGGTTCCCAAGCTTCTAAGTAATAACGAGTTTCCGAAATACCAGCAAATATTTTTTCACCCAATCTTGATGATACTTGGTGGTAATGATCAGTACACAAATCCCACTTGGCTCACCAAATTTTGTTCTTCTAGGTTGAAGCGTTCGTCTACAGTAGCAGTTTTTATATTTAGGTTTCACTCTGTTCTCTCATATATACATAGATGAATTTGGAACTCTAAATCCAATATGGTTTGTAGTAGCTCTTTGAAACTTGACAAAATAAAGGAGTTCTCAGTTTTTTCTCTATGGATTGTTTCCTCTTCAAGTAGCCCTAGGCACAGACTGTGGAAAAGCACTTTCATTGAGATGGTTTGCCAAGCTTCTAAGAAATAACGAGTTTCCGAAATACCAGCAAATATTTTTTCACACAATCTTGTTGATACTTGGTGGTAATGATCAGTACACAAATCCCACTTGGCTCTCCAAATTTTGTTCTTCTAGGTTGAAGCGTTCGTCTACAGTAGCAGTTTTTATATTTAGGTTTCTCTCTGTTCTCTCCTATATAGATAGATGAATTTGGAACTCTAAATCCAACATGGTTTGTAGTAGCTCTTTGAAACTTGACAAAATAAAGAGGTCTCAGATTTGTCTCTATGGTTTGTTTCCTCTTCAAGTAGCCCTAGGCACAGACTGTGGAAAAGCACTTTCATTGAGAGGGGTTGCCAAGCTTCTAAGAAATAACGAGTTTCCGAAATACCAGCAAATATTTTTTCACCCAATCTTGATGATACTTGGTGGTAATGATCAGTACACAAATCCCACTTGGCTCACCAAATTTTGTTCTTCTAGGTTGAAGCGTTCGTCTACAGTAGCAGTTTTTATATTTAGGTTTCCCTCTGTTCTCTCCTATATAGATAGATGAATTTGGAACTCTAAATCCAACATGGTTGGTAGTAGCTCTTTGAAACTTGACAAAATAAAGGAGTTCTTAGTTTTGTCTTTATGGTTTGTTTCCTCTTCAAGTAGCCCTAGGCACAGACTGTGGAAAAGCACTTTCATTGAGATGGGTTGCCAAGCTTCTAAGAAATAACGAGTTTCCGAAATACCAGCAAATATTTTTTGACTCAATCTTGATGATACTTGGTGGTAAGGATCAGTACACAAATCCCACTTGGCTCCCCAAATTTTGTTCTTCTAGGTTGAAGCGTTCGTCTACAGTAGCAGTTTTTATATTTAGGTTTCCCTCTGTTCTCTCCCATATAAATAGATGTTTTGGAACTCTAAATCCAACATGGTTTGTAGTAGCTCTTTGAAATTTGAAAAAATAAAGGAGTTCTCAGTTTTGTCTCTATGGTTTGTTTCCTCTTCAAGTAGCCCTAGGCACAGACTGTGGTAAAGCACTTTCATTGAGAGGGGTTGCCAAACTTCTAAAAAATTTCGAGTTTCCGAAATAGCAGCAAATATTTTTTCACCCAATCTTGATGTTAATTGTTGCTAAAGATCAGTACACAAATCCCACTTGGCTCACCAAATTTTGTTCTTCTAGGTTGAAGCGTTCGTCTACAGTAGCAGTTTTTATATTTAGGTTTCCCTCTGTTCTCTCCTATATAGAGAGATGAATTTGGAACTCTAAATCCAACATGGTTTGTAGTAGCTCTTTGAAACTTGACAAAATAAAGGAGTTCTCAGTTTTGTCGCTATGGTTTGTTTCCTCTTCAAGTAGCCCCAGGCACAGACTGTGGAAAAGCACTTTCATTGAGAGGGGTTCCCAAGCTTCTAAGAAATAACGAGTTTCCGAAATACCAGCAAATATTTTTTCACCCAATCTTGATGATACTTGGTGGTAATGATCAGTACACAAATCCCACTTGGCTCACCAAATTTTGTTCTTCTAGGTTGAAGCGTTCGTCTACAGTAGCAGTTTTTATATTTAGGTTTCACTCTGTTCTCTCATATATAGATAGATGAATTTGGAACTCTAAATCCAACATGGTTTATAGTAGCTCTTTGAAACTTGACAAAATAAAGGAGTTCTCAGTTTTGTCTCTATGGATTGTTTCCTCTTCAAGTAGCCCTTGGCACAGACTGTGGAAAGCACTTTCATTGAGATTTGTTGGCAAGGTTCTAAGAAATAACGCGTTTCCGAAATACCAGCCAATATTTTTTCACACAATCTTGTTGATACTTGGTGGTAATGATCAGTACACAAATCCCACTTGGCTCACCAAATTTAGTTCTTCTACGTTGAAGCGTTCGTGTACAGTAGCAGTTTTTATATTTAGGTTTCCCTCTGTTCTCTCCTATATAGATAGATGAATTTGGAACTCTAAATCCAACATGGTTTGTAGTAGCTCTTTGAAACTTGACAAAATGAAGGAGTTCTCAGATTTGTCTCTATGGTTTGTTTCCTCTTCAAGTAGCCCTAGGCACAGACTGTGGAAAAGCACTTTCATTGAGAGGGGTTCCCAAGCTTCTAAGAAATAACTAGTTTCCGAAATACCAGCAAATATTTTTTCACCAAATCTTGATGATGCTTGGTGGTAATAATCAGTACACAAATCCCACTTGGCTCACCAAATTTTGTTCTTCTGGGTTGAAGCGTTCGTCTACAGTAGCAGTTTTTATATTTAGGTTTCCCTCTGTTCTCTCCTATATAGATAGCTGAATTTGGAACTCTAAATCCAACATGGTTTGTAGTAGCTCTTTGAAACTTGACAAAATAAAGGAGTTCTCAGTTTTGTCTCTATGGTTTGTTTCCTCTTCAAGTAGCCCTGGGCACAGACTGTGGAAAAGCACTTTCATTGCGATGGGTTGCCAAGCTTCTAAGAAATAACGAGTTTCCGAAATACCAGCAAATATTTTTTCACACAATCTTGATGGTACTTGGTGGTAATGATCAGTACACAAATCCCACTTGGCTCCCCAAATTTTGTTCTTCTAGGTTGAAGCGTTCGTCTACAGTAGCAGTTTTTATATTTAGGTTTCCCTGTGTTCTCTCCCATATAAATAGATGAATTTGGAACTCTAAATCCAACATGGTTTGTAGTAGCTCTTTGAAACTTGACAAAATAAAGGAGTTCTCAGTTTTGTCTCTATGGTTTGTTTCCTCTTCAAGTAGCCTTAGGCACAGACTGTGGTAAAGCACTTTCATTGAGAGGGTTTGCCAAACTTCTAAGAAATTTCGAGTTTCCGAAAGAGCAGCAAATATTTTTTCACCCAATCTTGATGTTACTTGTTGCTAAAGATCAGTACACAAATCCCACTTGGCTCACCAAATTTTGTTCTTCTAGGTTGAAGCGTTCGTCTACAGTAGCAGTTTTTATATTTAGGTTTCCCTCTGTTCTCTCCTATATAGATAGCTGAATTTGGAACTCTAAATCCAACATGGTTTGTAGTAGCTCTTTGAAACTTGACAAAATAAAGGAGTTCTCAGTTTTGTCTCTATGGTTTGTTTCCTCTTCAAGTAGCCCTAGGCACACACTGTGGAAAAGCACTTTCATTGAGATGGGTTGCCAAGCTTCTAAGAAATAACGAGTTTCCGAAATACCAGCAAATATTTTTTCACACAATCTTGATGATACTTGGTGGTAATGATCAGTACACAAATCCCACTTGGCTC